>NW_016107346.1:4765916-4787856 GCF_001604975.1 Cebus imitator | reverse complement strand
AAAAAAAAAAAAAAAAAGGACATGTCATTAGAGAATAGGCTGAAAAAGTAGTATAGAGAGAGCTTTTAGAGGTCCTTAAATAGCTAAGTAGTTTGACTTTATCTTATCTACATTAAGGAAAATCAAAAGAAAACTTTTTAGCAGAAAGCCATGGTCAATGTGTGATTTCAATGAACCAATGGTCCTGGAAACCTTGAAGATAGGGCTTCTCTAGACAAAAATCTGTCTTCTTTACCTTAACTTTTCTTTAGATTTTCTCTTCTCCCAAAGATGCTCAGTGTCCTTGGGCTGACCTTTTCTCTTTAGTAGTGCCTTTTGGTATTTTGCACACTCCAGGAATACAAAATATTCTTCTCTATTTCTCAACCCCTATGGAAAAATTAAATAGGCTCTGTCATATGCATAAATCTGAAGATAACCCATAAGCACAGATTATCATGGCTGCTCTTGAAGATACCTTTCCTGTAAAATACATTTGCATGTAACACAAATTGCTGAAGAAAGTCAAGAGACAAAAATCTCTTTACTCAAAAGTGTATGAGAATTTCAGTTTCTGGTGTGGCCTGGGAGGAGAGATGTTTTTGTTTCAGGGTAAGCTTTAGATCTCATGGTAGCCTCTAAAATGACTCCCAGTGCTCCCTCTGGGCTTTCCTCTGTTCATGTCATCCCCTTCTCTGAAATGTAGGCTGGACTTAATGTTTTGCTTGTGACAAACAGGATATGGCAAAAGTGATGAGATGTCTCTTCCAAGATGAGGTTGTAAAAGAACGAGTTCCATCTTGCCTATTTTCTGTGGCTCTCTCTCTTTAGGTCAAAATGAATGCAAGCCAACTGCTATGTTGTAAACTGAGCGATAGCAGGCCCCCATGACAAGGAACTCAAGGAGGACTACCAGCTAATGAGGACATGAATACTGCCAACAAACATGAGAGTGAATTTGCCCCTAGTGGAGGCTTGAGCTGGCATCAGCATTAATCTTTAAGAATGAAGACCCAGTGAAGCCACACCCAAATTCCTGACCCTAAGAATCTGTGAGATCACAAATAATTTATTGTTTTGTAAGTTTTGGGTAATTTGTTGTTCAGCAAACAAAACAAATACAGGCCACCTCCCAGCAGAACATTTTGTAGCTATTGTAGGACTCAGAATGTTGGCATAGGAAGAGATTGTAAGCAACTGAATTTATGCCCTGTTAGATGTTTGAGACCCTTGTAATTTCCTGCTAATGATGGTCAAGTCAGGCCCACACATCTCCCATGCTGTAAACATCTTAACACAATTTTCGGTTGACTGAAAATTTCCTGTAATAGTCTTTTAATAATGATGAAGTTTCATGTCTCTGTGATCAACTATCACTCATGCTGGCTTCTCTTTTGTGATAAGAAAAATTATATTATCAATTAAAATTGATGGGAAAGGAAAAGTATGTCATCCAGAAGATCATCATTCTTGGCCTAACACATCTTTCTATAACTGAGTTTCCAGTTTAACATGCAATCTCAGAAAATTGTAATGGAAAATATCAATATAATTTTGCTCTGAAGCCATGAAAAAAGTGAAAAATGAATTCTCTGTAGTTGTAATACCCACAAATATTTCTTTTTTAAAAAAAGATAAACTACAACTAACAAATTGCATAGTATGTCAGTGATTTGGCTTTCTTAGGAAGAAAGGCTGCACAATGATAATCCATAAACTCATAACATTAATAATAAGCTTTTCATTAATAACAAGCATGAGACAGCTGCACTGCATCTTAAAATCCCACAGCATTTCCCAACTGCATTGCTAACAAATTGAAGTCATACACCCAAATGTGGTGAAGCAATCCATTCACTAGCAGCTGTGAAAGACCGGTCAGTTTAAATAGACTCTGAAGATAATTTAACTGGCAAAGGCAATTGAAAAAATACTGCACTCATGGATGATTTGTGAATCTGAGGCTATTGATAGCCTGCTCTTTCCCCCTTGAGACTCATCCCTGCACTATGAAAGCTGCTTATTGCAAACACCTGCTGCTTTCTGCCTGTGAGCTTTAATTCTGACTCACGGTTAGGGCAAACCGGAAATGCTGCAGGAAGGATAATGTTCTGTATCCAAGCTTCAACCAATGCTGGAGTAGAAGTTGGAAGATAGATACACCATCTCCCTGCATTTCTGTTGGCATAACCTCAATGTATATTCTACATTATCTCCCAGGGTCTCCCCACCCACCTACACATATTTAAGCAGCAGCTGCCCACAGTGGCAACTGCTTTGTAATGTAGCCTTTATTGCCTGACTTTCATTCCATGTTTTCCTATTCCACTACTAGTGTTTCCTGAGATCACTTCTAATAACTAGCAGTGTTCCTAATATCACTCAAATAAAGCATTTGGACTAAAATCCATGTCTCCCCTTCAGTTTCTAAGGAAATCCAACCTAAGACAACTTATTTGACAGTTGCACGTTTAAATCGGGTATTATACTCAAAGAATTTGGGAGGTTTTATACCCACTAGAATGCTTAACAACGGAGGACACAAAATGCAGCAAGTTTTCTTGAGTAAGGAGCCAAAACCGGACTTGGGACATTACCTTATGAATTTTTGTTACATTTTCCTTTACCTATCTTCAATTTTGAAGTGGTTCCAGAAGTCCATTTCTTTTATTACAACAGAGATTTCCAACATAGTCTTCAAACCTTCATGAAACAGAGGGTTAAATATAGTATTCCACAACCCAAAGAGACTGTGAATACATAAAGAAAGGTTCACAGTATTAGCAATAACTAGACCTTAGTAAATTCTTATTATGGGACAGGAAATGTGTTATTATACATATTTACCCATTCTGTGTTCCAAATAACCTTAAGCATTAGGTACTGTTCTTGTTTTGTTTTGTCATTTTGTAACAGATTTATTGTTGACATAAACGACATAAAATCATTACATAAAGTACAATTTGACAACTCTAGACATATGTACATACCCATGAAATAATTATCACCATTAGGATAGTGAATATGTTCCAAACTCCCAGAAGCTTTCTCATGATCCTTTATAATTCCTCTCTATTCCTTACCTCTTCTCCCCTGCCATCCTCAGGCAACAACCAGTATAGATTAATTTACATTTTCTAGACTCTTATTTAAATAATATTCTACGAGTACAAGTGTACTCGTAGAATATAACATTACTAACAGGGTATCTGAATTCGTATTTCTTTTATGTAGTGTAGAATTTATATCTTAGTCTCTGTCGTTGACTCTAGAATGTAGAACTACTTGACTGAAACATCCTTGAAACTTCGGGAGATTTCATGCTTTACATTTTGAAGGACATTTATAAGAGAGGTAAAGTCACTTGAATCCCACGTTGCATTTTTATTAGTAGAAGTATTCAGGTCAGCCACTGACAATTTTTCTCAATTAGGAAACACAAAATAAAGCATGCAGGTAACATGTGCTTGAGGAAAAGTACACTGTACTCTGGTCATGCAAGCTCTAAAGACATTTTAAGTAGAAAAGTTGCAATCAAGTCCATTTTGGAGTAATTTTATGAGCTGGAGAAAGATCAATCCATTCTGCAACAAGAAAATTCTAGACTTATAGTAAAAATAGAAGCAGTTTATGAAAGTGATGTAACACTACAAAAATCTGTGATTGGTCTAGAGAAAACACTTAAATATTGCTGAGAATATTTCACCTAACATTCTAATATGTGGATGTGAGTGTGCATGTGTTTATGAAACAATTTTCTGGAGATTAAAGAGTGGAGTAATTAGCTTTCTTTGTATTCTTGCCCTAGATCTTCAGCCATGAATAAAAATCTTGCTTAGTTTCAGTGGAAAAAAAAATAATAATATAGAATATACTTTTGCTTTCTGACTTCTTTCATTCATAATTATTTTGAGATGTATCCATGTTATAGATATCTATAATTCTCTCTTCTTTATTGCTGAGTTTATTCTGTTGTATGGACATATTACAATTTGCTTATCCATTCACTAGTTGAAAAACTACATTTTTTTTGGTATCTATCAACTTATTGACTTATTCTTTCCAGCTTTTGACTTTTAAAAATGTGAACATTTTTGTATAATATTTTGTATGTATATAGGCTTTCATTTTGTGGATATAAACAACAGTACAGTTACTAAATCATATGGCAAATATATGTATACAATTTTAAGAAATTGCCATTGTGCCATTTTATACTCCCACCAACAATGTATGACAATTCCAATTTTCCACATCTTCACCAACACTTGATATTATTAGGCCTTTTAAGTTTAGCAGTTCTTACAGATGTGCAGTGGTATTTCATTGTAGTTTCAATTTGCATTTACTATTGATTGATGTTGAGTATCTTTTCATGTGCTTATTCGTCCTCAGCATATCTTCCTTGGTATTCGAGTAATTTGCCGATTTTTATTGATTTGGGTTTTTTTTTTAATTATTTGGATTTGAGGATTATTTATTTATTCTAGGTGCAAATCCTTTACCAATATATGTTTAGCAAGTATTTCTCACAGTCTGAGGTTAATTATGTTTCATTCTTTTAACACTCTTTTCTGAAAATAATTTTTAATTTTCATGAAGTCCAATTTGTGAATGTTTTCTTGTATGAACTAGGCTTTAGGCATCTTATCTAAGAACTCTGCCTAACCAAAGTCATAAGAGTTTTTTTCCTTTGTTTTCTTCAAGATGATTTAAAGTTTTAAGTTTAATATTGAAATATATGATTCATTTTGAGTTAATCTGTATATATGCTAAGAGATATGGATCAAAGTTTATTTTTTGTTTATTCAATTTATCCAGCACTACTTGTTTAAAAGACTATTTTTTCTCCACTGATTTTCCTTTGCATCTGTTCCTAAAATCAATGGTCACTGTATGTGTAGGTCTATTTATGGAATTTTTATTCTGATCTATTGTTATTTTTGTCTACCTTAACATAAACATGACACTATCTTAATTATTATAGCTTTATAAGCATGAAAATCCAGTAGAGTTAGTCCTCTAAATTTGCTTTTCTTTTTAGTTATTTTGGGCATTTCAGGTCCTTTGCATTTTTTTTCCCCCATTTATTTTATTGCATTTTAGGATTTGGGGTACATGTGAAGAACATGCAAAATTGTTGCATAGTAACACACGTGGCAGTGTGATTTGCTGCCTTCCTCCCCATCACCTACATCTGGCATTTCTCCCCTTGCTATCTCTCCCCAGCTTCCCACCCCCCACCGTCCCTCCCCTATTTCCCCCCAACTGACCCCAGTGTGTAGTGCTCCCCTCCCTGTGTCCATGTGTTCTCATTGTTCAACACCCGCCTATGAATGAGAACATGCGGTGTTTGATCTTCTGCTCTTCTGTCAGTTTGCTGAGAATGATGGTTTCCAGATTCATCCATGTCCCTACAAGGTCCTTTGCATTTTATTTGAATTTTAGAAGCTTGTCTATTTCTACAAAAAATTGCCAACTCTGGTTTTCATTGAGATTGCTTTGAATCTATTCATCAAATTGGAGAATTGCCATCTTAACAATACTGCATCTTTAGATCCATGAGCATGAGATATCTTTCTATTTATTTACATCTTCTTTAATTTCTCTCAGTAATATCTTGCAGTTCAAATTGTAGTTTTCAATGACTAGGATTGCCACATCTTTTTTCAGGTTTATCCTTAAGTATTTTACATTTTTGTTGCTATTGTAAATGGTATTATTTTAATTTATAAATATTCATTGCTAATATATAGAACAATAATTGATTTTTGTGTATTGATCTTGTACTCTGAAATATTGTTCAACTCAATTGTTAGTTCTAGAAGCTTTTTTTGTAGATTCGTTTGGATTTTCAAGATATAATCTAGTTGTTTTTGAATGAAGACAGTTCTACTTCTTCCTGTCCAGTTGGAACAATTTTAATTTCTTTTTCTTGCTGTATTCAGTAGATGAAATCTCCAGTACCAGGTTAAATAGAAGTGGTGAGACTGAACATCCTTGTCTTGCTCCTGATCTTAGTATTCCACCATTAACTATGATGTCAGTTGTGGGTTTATTGTAAATGTTGTTTATCATGTTAAGTAACTTCCCTTATGTTGCTAATTTGCTGATAATTAATCTCAGGAATGGATACTAGATTTTATCAAATCATCTTTAGGACTCCTTCATCACTTTAGTCCTAAGTGATAAAATCACGTTAGGACTTCTTCATTTGTGATGCTATTAATAGCCTCACAAATTAGCCAATGTGATGCTATTAATATTATGCATCACATTGGCTAATTTTTTTAATGTTACATAAACCCTGCAATCAGTGGATACAACCTAATTATCCATGAAAATCTTTTTTTAATCAAATGATTTTATTTGCTAAAATTTTGTTTAGAGTGTTTGCACATGTGTTTCTGAGGGATACTGGTTTATAGTTTTCTTTCTTATAACATTTCTGTCTGACTTTTGTATTAGTAGTGCTACTTCATACAATGAGTTGGGAAATATTCCCTGCTCACCAATTTTCTGGATGTATTTATATAAAAATTGATAACATTTCTTCCTTATGTGTTTAGTACACTTCAGCAGTGAAGCCAGTTAAGCCTAAAATTTTCTTTGTGGGAAAGTTTTTAACTACAAATTCAATTTATTTAAAAGATACACGGCAATTTCACTTATACATTTTTTCCTACATAAGCTTTAGTTATTTGCTTCTTTTAAATTATTTGTGCATTTAATTTTTGTTGAATTTATTAGCATACAGTGGTTCATTATATTTCTTTGTTATCATTTTAAGATCTGCAAAATGTGCAGTTATGTCACTTCTCTAATTTGTGACTCATAGTTTGTATCTTCTCACTTTTTTTCCCCCAGTCTGTGTGCCAAGAGGCTTATTAACTCTACTGATCTTCTAAAAAAATCAGCCTTTGGTATTATTTTTTTCTGTTATTTTTCTGTCTTTTATTCCATTGATTTCTAGTATGATTTTTGTTATTTCCTTTCTTTTGCTTATGTCAATCTGTTCTTTGTTTCTTAGAGGGAAGTTAAGTTAATTGACTTAGGATCCTTCTTGTTCTATTAAATAGGATTTGAGTACTGTAAAATTACTTCTAAGTGCTGATTTTAGGGCATCTCACAAATTTTGAAATGTTTTGTTTTCATTTTGACTCAGTCTAAAATATATCTTAACTTATATTTTGATTTCTTTTTTAACCAATGGATTATTAGAAGTTATTACCAAATAATTATGGATTTTTTAGAGTTTTTTAATGTTAATGATTTTTATTTTTCTTCCAAGTTGACAGAGAATATGTTTCGTAAGATATGAATCAATTTGCATTTATTGAGACTTATTTTAATGCCCAGAATATTATCTATCTTAGCAAATGTTCTCTGTGCACTTGATAGTAATGGGTGTTCTCCTATTGTTGGTCTGGTTTCTAGAACTGTAAATAAGGTCAAGTTGGGTGACTGTGTTGCTCAAACTTCTGTGTTCTTACTAACTAACTGTCTGTTTTGTTCTACCATTTGTTGAGAGAGATATAGTGACATATTTGACTATAATTGTGGATTTGCTCATTTTTTTCTACAGTTCTACAAGTTTTTGCTCATGTATTTTCAAATTCTTTTATTAGATGGATAAACAATTGGGATTGTTACATCCTCTTGATATATTGACTGCTTTATCATTATGAAATGAACTTCTTTAGATTTGTAATTTTTTTTACTCTAAAACTGCCTTTGTCGGATATTCACATAATCTCTTCAGCTTTCTTTGCTTAGGATGAGCACAGAATATACATATATATATATATATATATATATATATATATATATATTTTCATTCTTTTAGTCTTATTTCATTAAATTACATTTTGTTTTACACAATATATTGTTGGGTCTTCATTATTTTCCAACCTGTTACTTTTTGCTTTTTAGTAGGAGTGCTTGAATCATTTGCATTCAGTATAATTACTGTTATGCTTAGGTTTAAGTCTGTCACCTTGCTACTTATTTTGCATTTGTCTTATCTCTTTTTTTCCTTTTTTCATTGTTACATTTGCTCAGTGGTCACTTGTGGGTTTGTAACATACATCTTTAACTTAACACATTCTACCATCAACTGATAATATACTCAGTATAGAGTTTAACAATCTTGACAATACATCATTTCTTTTCTCCCAAATATTGATTGTTACATTTTTACTTATGTTGTAAACCCCACACTACATTGTTATTATTTTTGTTTAAACAGTAGATTATCTTTTAATACAATTTAAATAATAAGAAAAATAATTCCCTTATATTTACCCAAATAGTTACCATTTCCAGTGTTCTTCATTTCTTTGTGGGTCTGTATTTCTACCTGTTCTCATTTTTCTTTTGTTTAAAGGACTTCCATGAAGATTTCTTGTAACATGGATCTGTTGGAGATGAATTCTTTTGGCTGTTATTATCTGAAAAAATTCATTATTTCGTATTTGTTTTTAAAATATGTTTTTTTTTTTTTTTTCTGAGCATTTGGAACTCTGGGTTAACAGGCTTGGGGGAAGAGTGGGGAAGATTTCAATATTTTCAAGCTCCATTGTCTCGTCTCTTGCATTTTTTTTCTGAGACTAATAACTTTGTTCTTCTATATAGATGTCTTTTTTTTTCTTGTGACTTTTAAATTTTTCTCATTATTACTGAGTTTGAGCTATTTGATCATGCTGTATCCAGGTATACTTTTATACTTTCTTCTTCTTTTTCTTTCTCCTCCTCCTCCTTCTCCTCCTCCTCCTCCTCCTTCTTCTCTCTCTCTCTCTCTGTCTCTCTCTCTGGATGTCCAATTGCTTCAACACCACTTGCCAGTTATTGAAAAGGTTATTTTTCCTCCATTGATGTTTTTGAAAATGTGTCAAAATGCCAATTGGGCATAATTGTATGAATCTATTTCTAGATTCTCTATTCTGTTGCATTGACTGGTGTGTCTATTCCTCTTGTCAGTGCTACACAGGCTTGATTACTGTAGCTCTGTAAAAATTCCTAGAATCAAGAGGACTAATCCCTCTGTTTCCCTGCCTCTCCATACAAATTTCAGAGTAGTTTCATCCATATCTACTGAAGAAATTGCTGAGATTTTGACAGGAATTGCATTGAAACTGTATGTAATTTTGGGGATAACTGACATCTTTCCTGTGTTGATTCAATGTACAAACGTAATATGCATATCCATTCAGATTTTCTTTGCTTTCTTTCATCAGCATTGTGAACTTTTAGTTTGTAAGTACTGTACATGATTTTAAGAGGTGCTCCTAAGAATTTTATTTTTTGAGCAATTGTATGTGATATTATATTTTTAGTTTCCGTGTTTACATGTTTATTGCTAGTATATCAATACAATTGATTTTAATATGTTTATCTTGAATCTTGTGACCATGTTGACTTCAATTATTAGTTTTAGGAGTCGCCCACCTTGATAGCTGACTTAAGAATAAATATTGTATTGGTTGATTTCTGTTTCCAGCCTCAGCTCCCTAGTCCTGAACCACTGTTCTCTAAACCTTCCCAAAAATTACTTGTACTCGAACATTTGCCTTAGTGTCTAGAGAGATCAAAATTAAGACTACAGATTACGAAGGTCATATGATATGAATCACATTGTCATGCATTAGATCCTCTCCAAATATTTTTTCTTAGAAACAAGTGATATAATCAGTGATGCGTTACTAGGTGTTTAACAAGTAGCACTGTGGATGACAGTGGCACCCTGATTTGTAGCATTTGCCAATTTCTATTATGTTAATACTCTATCCGTTGGTGATTGCAAGTTGCCAACCTGAAGTAAGTGAATTCTCAGTCATGAAGAGATGCATCCAATTGGCTTTGCAAGACAGCATGAGCTGGTTCAAGCATACCATTAACTTAAGCACCTCTTGAGAGATGATTATAGGATACCATTAGAAAATTCTAATAGACACTAGTACAAGGCAGTTTGTCGTAATCTACTGAGAAGGCGAATTTCCATTTTTTTCTTTACATGTTGATTGACGGAGTTTGAAGATGAAATCCCAAACGAAAGAGTATCAAAGTGTTCTGAGTCCAGTATGTCATCAGATCACTGGCAAATATCCAGTCACTGTTCCAAAGTACTGAGTGCCAGCTGACTTCATAGAATATTTAAAAAAGCAGCTCTCATAGTCAAATGTAATTTCCTAGCCACCATAAGGATGACAGAAAGCTATTCTTTTAATCATTGAAAACAGATTGATCCAATTCAGTGCTGGATCCCCCTACAGGAAAATGTGAGCCTGAGATTTTTTCCAATAAGGGTCTATTTAAAAACAGCAGTGGAAAGCTAACACCATCAAGATTTTCTCAACATACATGGTATGTGACTTTGTCTCCCCTCAGGTGAACCCATTCAGATATGACCTCCACAGAAATCTGTAGAAGTGCATTTCCACCAATGCATCACTAAAAAGCTAGTACTCTTCACTGGCTATTTCAGCACATCAAAGATATATTGCATTATTTGACCTAAGCGATCACTACATGTTTTAGGACGTTTTACTGCTGATAGATTACATAAAGAACACCCTGAAATTCACTAGGCAGTATTGGAAAATGCATGGATATCCACTTTTCTATGTGTTTATTGGGAAAAACAATATAAGAGGTAGCTAGTTCAACTTCATATTAGATATGCTAACATCCTTTAAAAGATGTTTGGGGGAGTCAGGTTCATGTTCATAATTTATAGATGCTAATATCTTGAGTGATAATGAAACATGACTTCCTACAAACCAGCAATATAGAGAGAATAAAAGTTGTAGGAAATTGGAACTTCTCCAAAATTCAAAGGTAAACGATAAACCAGTTCCTTCAGTGTTCCTGGTTTAATAGAGTGGCTTTATATAACAACTGCTCAACAGAAAAGCAAACTCACCCATTAAATCTGAACAACTGCAGTTTTCTGGCTTTACCATTCTGCTGGGTATACTTCTTAAAAGACAAGGCCTGAACTTCATCACAAAGCAAGGTAGTCTTTCTGATCACGTTGAAATATTCTATCAAAGAGCTGGCAGTACAAAGCTTTTGAAGGCTGCAGTACGTTTTAAAAGTAAAAGGGTGAACAACTTGGTACTACCCATTATCGTTTTAATGCAGGGCAAACAGATAACTCTTGGTGCTGTTGGGCATGAAGAAGAGATTATTTTTAATCATTTGTTTCCAAGAACGTGTAAGAATGCCATTTATTACAATAGCTGTAATGAAAGAAAAGTAGTCCTCCGGTAAGAACTGGTCATCTGTTTGACTGAATCATTTTCGATATTCCTGAATTATTCAGTGTCATGCTGAAAATACAAATCATGTGGGTTATCCATGCTGTGGAGTGCCAGCCATACATCTGTATTAGTGTCTCCCTTTGATATTAAGCATCTTCTGTGGGATATTCCCCAGATTTAACTGAATAGGAGATGGTGGGTGAACTTACCTATTTGGTGCTTACCAAGTAGGTGAGTCTTTGACTAAAACCCCCACTGGGCTCTATGACCAAGTATGGCAGATCCCAGAGTGAACTCACAACGATAATGTTGTAGCTGGGAATCATTTGCCACAGGAAAAAAAAAAAAAAAAAAAAAAAAAAAAAAAACCCTGTCGTATTTGACAATGTCTGAGATAAATTTCTCTTGCCTTATTGAAATATGTTGAGAAAGACTCACCAACTCACCAGCCTAGGGAGAGACAGAACATTGTGTAATTCTTAATGGTTGTATCCTTTGTACTGGTAAAAGCCCTGAACTAGAATTTCAAGAAAAAGTGAATCTAGACAAACTGACAAAATCTTTTATTCTTTTCATACATCATTAATGATAAGCAACTTTGAGTTATTTTCCCATTATAAAGGAGGATGCCTTGACCATTCACTCATTTGTCTTATTGATTGCTTGGTCAGCAAATAGACACAGCTCTCTTGTGCACTAGCATTAGGCAAGAAAGGTGAGCAAAATAGACATGGTTATTGTATCCATTAATTTTATCATCTGCTGTACAAAACATACATATGAAAATCTAAATTAAACTTAATTATGTTCAATGAGCGCATGAAAAAATTCTCAATAGTATTAGCTAATCAGAAAAATGCAAATCAAAACTACAATGAGATACCACAACTTCTAGGGTGACTATAATTTAAAAAATAGATAATAACAAGTGACAAATGGTGAGGATGTATAGAAATTGAAAGCTGTACACATTGCTGGTGGGAATGTAAAATTTTCAACCTCTGAAAAACAGAATATTTTTCAAAAAGTTAAAGTTAGCATATAATCTAGTGATTCCATGTATACCCAAAATGATTGAAAACATGTCCATGCAAATATTTGTACACAAATGTTCATAAAAGTATGATTCATAATATCCCAAAAGTGGAAATAACCCAAATTTCCATCAACCAACGAGCAGAAAAATGAAATTTAGTACAATGGAATATTAATCAACTACAAAATTTAGTGAAGCACTGATACCTACTGTAGCATGGATAAACTGAAAACTGTGTGCTAAGAGAAGGAAGCCAGACACAAAAGGCCATATATTATATGATTCTATTTATAATGAAATGTCCAGAAAGTAGATTCAAGGTTGGTAGGGGCTGAGAGGTAAAGGGACTGTGGTCACTGCTAACGAATACAGTTTCTTTTAGAAATGTTGAAAATACTCTGGAATTAGATAGTGGTGATGTTTGTATAACGTTGTGAATATACTGAAAAACACTGTTTTTGTTGTAGTATAGTCACAAAGTTATGCAAATATCATAATTTTTTTACATATTAAAATATAATTTCTTCATAGGTAAAACTTTATGGTATGTATTTTATGGTATTTTAAATGTAATGTTAATCTAAAATCCAAACAATGTAATATATCAATATGTCAGTACATTTAAATAATTTGCAAATAGATCTACATTGTTACAGTGTATACAAAATAAATTTTGCTGATGGGGTGAGTGCAGGATCAATGGATTATATCTCGTTACTTTTAGGGAAACGTGTAGAACCCTAAGACAAAGGAACAGGTTACTCCTGGTTGAGAAAATCCTTACTTGCCAGCATTCTCAGTACTGCCTCTGCAATATTCATTTCAATTTGGTGCATTTATTCACCTGTTTCCACTGATTCACAAGCCTGAAGTTTGTTTCTCCTCTAATAGAAAGTGCAGGCAAGATTTTGGCAGAACTGAACTTTTGCCTTTGTCTCTAGGTCACCTGAAAGTCTCTGAGATCTATTTTCTAATTCTCTACCTATGCAATTGGATTTGTTTTACCTAATCTCTGTCACATCTTTGATTCCTGCATTTGCCAAGTTTGATTTATGACCACTGACGTAGCCAATATACTATTTTCTATCTGATGTTCATCTCTATACTTGGATCACATTAGCCCACGTGTTTACACATTCCTCCCATCTACTTTTACTTTCTGTATGCCTTGTGCTCACTACCATCGAGCTCAGTGGTCTCCAAGCTTTCTCCTGCTCTCATTCCATCTGTAAAATTTGTTTGTATACACCGTAACAACATAAATCTATCTGTAAATTGTTTAAATGTACCAATATATTGACACATTGTTTAGATTTTACATTATCTAATGTTGCATTAAAAACAACCACAAAACTTAGTAACATACAACAACAAACCTTTTTTTGTGCTCATGTACTCTGAGTCAGAAATGTGGACAGGGGATGGTTTGTATTGTGTCCATAATGCCTGGAGCTTCAACAGGCATTCTCAAATAGCTGAGAGTGACTCAAAATGCTGAGGTATGGGATCGTCTGAAGGCTTCTCTGCTTACCTGTCTGGTGCTCAGGCTGGGTTCACCTGGGATTTGTGGTGGACCAGAGTGCCTACATGAGAACTTTCCCTGTAGATCGGGCTCCCTCACAGCATGGTGATCTCAGGATGTTTGGACTTATTACGTAGTCATTCAGGGTTGCAAGAGCAAGTGTTCCCGTAAACAAGAGGAAGCCTGCATCACATGTGATGACTGAGCCCTGAAAGTTACATGGCCTCTCTTTTGCCACCCTCTATTGATACAAAAATTTAAATTCAGGAGAAGGGAGCATAGACCCAATTCTTGATGAGAAACATGTCAAAGAACTTATGACTGTGTTTTAAAAATTCTGCATGTGTACATTACATGCACACAAAAGTTAAATTTTAAAGCATGAGATTAAAAATAAGTATTCATGTAAGTTGTAGTATTTTAATTTTGACCCACTGAATCAACTTAGTTGCTCATTGATATTGGATAGCATACTGGAGATTGATTGGTCTCAATGGGTGAGAGTTAACATTTCCCGCTAAAGCTTTAAGGATGGCTAATGTTGACATATGGGGCAACTCTCAGAGGTATACCAGTTTTATGCACCATTCCCAGCACACTTGTTGCAATGCTACGTCTTTCTTTCCTACTCTGTAATTTATATAACAATTCCAGGAAGTGAAAATGGCATTTTATGGGAGTAGCCCTAATTCCATTCTCATTTAGTAATAATACATATTAGTCATAGTCTGTTAAGAATACATTACTTGTATCACACTTCACAACTGATTGCGGCACATTGGTGTAGTGACACAGGATCAACAGTTGTCACTTGAAGTGCTGTTGCACAACTCTAATGCTGGCCTCCCTCATCCCGCAATTCACCTCATTGAAAAACTTTTCTCAAGACTGGGGCGATATTTAAAAATAAAAATTAGAGGATAAATAATATTTATTTGTAAATACCTGCCCCTCTGCAGTGTGATATAACACCTCTCCTTCAGCTGTTATAGTCATTTCCTATGCTGGTGCCCCATGTTCCTCCCCTGAGTATGTTCAAGGTGAAAAGAGAGAACCCTTGTGGGGTAACAAGAAGTAAACAAGATTGAGAATTTCACAATGAGAAAGTGAAGGGAGAGGTAACCATGGGGATAGAAACCTTCTGTGGAGCATGTGGAAATCGTAGAGAGGGCAAGAAAATTTGCGCAGGATTCAGTCTGGGGATCGAAGCCAATTTTGTAAATCTCAAAGGACACGATGTAATGTTTGGTTACAAAAACACGAAGCTAGTAAAAGTGTTGGCTGGCATTCAGCCAAGAGCCCAGTTTTCTCCAGTTCTTGTTGGCAAAGTAAAGAAGCCTGATTTGGCTGCCTGTGAAATGAGAGTAAAAGAATCTGCCACAGCAAAAAAATGGCCAACATATAGCCTTATAACACAGTTATAACAACTTAAAACAAAGCAATGCTAGTTTCCAGGATCAAATGCTCTGCCTCATTCATTCCCCACCATCACACAAGTCTCAAGAGGAGAAGCATTATATCTTAAAGGAAATGCACACCAAGGGATGTGCAAGATGATCTACTGTAATACGTAAGGAAAATATGAGCACTTCTATTTATGTTTATTTTGTAATCCATGTTTTAAAATGTGTGGGTTGCATTAGTACAGAAGTGCATGCCTAACATTTATAAATATTTTATAGATGTATGTACAAGTTATTTTTTACTCATGAGCCCTTGGAGTTTAAAATGTTTGATACCACAGATTTACAGGATAAGGCATGGTTTTAGGGTGCCCAGAAACTAAAAGTACAGTTGAATCAGAACATGTCACAGGCTAAGCTACAAGAGTCAAATTATCTGCTAAGCTTTGGATAAATTATCAAGTATTTCTCTAGCTTTTCTGTGTATCCCATGATAATTAATTGCCTACAGAACTGTAATGATCGAGAATTACTATGAGCAATTATGAAAGTTCCTTGGAGAAAATCTGCTCATAGAGAACAAGACTCCTTATAATAATAAATTGACACATAATAATAAAGTGTCACTGCAACTGATAAATCCTGGCAGGGAAATATGGACACCACTCTGATTCCTCTAACTTTGTCAGTTAATAAGATTTGAACTTACAATATTGTGTTTACATTAAAATAGGAAGAATTGACATTGTCAGGCATTTTGCATATGTTAATCTATTTGATCTTCATTACAGCTCTGTAAAAAAATGGCTAATAATTTCTTCCATTTTACAGAAAATGAACCAGAGACTATGCACTTTGCAGAATGCCTCTCAGCTAGGAAGGGAAGAGTCAAGATTCAAATCCAATTCTTTTGACCCCAAATGACATGGTGCTGGACTGTTGTGGTTATTCCTATCTAGACAAAAATAAAGAAGTTCTTTGAAGTTCTCAGATTTCTAAATGATATTGTTTTCTCTACATTTTTGGAGTAAAGGAGAGGCAGTGCCCACTGGTCAATTTTTTTGAAATGGAAAGAGGATGTTAATGTAATATTGAAATTCATGTTAAAAAAAGAAAGTAAGATCAGTAAAAACTCTGCTCATAGCATTTAATTGTTGACCCCTGAATGATTTGTGGAGCTCTCTTTGACATTCAGCAACTGAATGTTGAATTAGGGGCATATTGATTGGAAAAAGTTAATTGTCATCTCCATCTCATTAAACCAATTCTGTGAGACAATTCAAGAGACTACATGGCTATGTAATTTCCACACATCATTTGTTTGCTAAGTCACTCAGCCCTGGATACCATTTATTTTTCAATTCTGAGCTAAATACATACATAATTAAAAGCTCAGTCTACAAAACGGGTTGATGTGCATTTGATGAAAAGGGTCAGGGCTTTTTCTTAGCAGCAACCCCATTGGACAGAAAGCATATCTCCCCAGAGGGTGTATGCACTTCAAAGCATGCTATTAAATGATAAGAAGGAGAAGGAAAAATGCAATTTCTCCAGAATAATTTTTGCAACTACAGAAATATCTTGCACAGGTGGATATGCAATTCTTTCCCATTCTTTCCTAAATGTACAATGCTGTGGCCTGTGATGAAATATTTGGAATATCTAAGGATCTGGGCCTCCTGGGAGTTACAGATAACAACCCATTGCCTGCATGATCATATTTCTATTGTCTAAAAAGGTGAAGAAAAACCATGGGGGCTCTACAGATGTGAGTGATTCAGTGCAGTGGTTTCGGAAACAAAACTACTAATCAGTTGCAAAAGAAAAGAGCAAATCTCAGTCCAAAAATTTCATGGTGCTGGTGATACAAAATATGCTATGATATATTTGAGAATAGTTTTTTTTACAGGAAAAAGTAATAGGAAGTTTATATTTGCTGTGTAAAATTGTCTGATAAAATATGTGAATATTCCATTAAATAGTTGTAGTATTTTATATACTCGATTCCTGTTTCAATGATGTTAAATCAGCAAAACATTTTTTTTTAATTTGAAGCATT
Source organism: Cebus imitator (assembly GCF_001604975.1). Taxonomy (NCBI): domain Eukaryota; kingdom Metazoa; phylum Chordata; class Mammalia; order Primates; family Cebidae; genus Cebus; species Cebus imitator. The sequence goes on along the minus strand of NW_016107346.1, from coordinate 4,770,596 downwards.
AGTAAGCAAGTTAGAATAAACTCACTTGGGTCAGTATGGAATTATCAAAGATGGGAAAATATTATAGTGACAGAGGCATTTGTCCTCCAAGCCTGATTTATTATTTATCTTGAAGTATCTTCTTTAAAAAATACTTGCCCCTCTCCTTCCTTCCACTAGTCCTATTGAAACCTTTAGTTCTGCATTTCACTTCTTGATTCAGGAAATTCCAAATCCTCTTGAAAATAGAGACTGTCCCAAGGGTCCATTAAGATGGTGGTTAACTACGCTTACTGAGTGCCTTGTAACTTTTAGGTCCTTGGGATAGGTTGTTAACTTGACCTTAATCAAACAGAAAAGTTGATTGCTTATGTTCATCATTGTCTTATCTATACATTATACTCATTTTTCGATTTCTGAGTGAGCACAAAATTGTTCTGAGTGCCATGATACCCTGTCCTCCCCATTCTTTCTTTTTCTTTCTAATTCGACTTCATTCCCTCCATGAGAAATATTTTTATTTATCCAAAATTTTCATTCATAGAAATGTATGGTGCCAGTTATTAGGCTCCTACTCTGTAGCAGGCAGTGAGCCAGATGCTTTACACAAATTAATTTTAATCTCTAGCTGTATGGAGGCAGATTGGGAAGAAAAGGAACAAAAAATAGTATTTTTTGTTACTTTCAAGATTTGCAATAAACATAACCTTCCCAGCTGCCAAATGAGGAGTATTACCTGCCAGCTACTGCAATCCATGAGAAATGGTTAGGTTTAATTAGAAAGGATCAAATGGCTGGAGGAGAGATTGAAAGCTGTCACTTCAAGTTTCTCAGCCTTTTGTGGATATGTATGTGTGCCTGAGCATGTGTATGTGTGTGTGTTATGTGTGTAAATATATAATATGTACGTATATATGTAAGAGAGACTATAGTCCAGTACATACTTTTATATATTCATCAGAAACAAAATGATAAATATGGTCCATTTAAAATAATAAAACAAATGTGATGATGAACTAGTGGCTGACCTACCTTCTTTTTTCCCCTTGACTCTGGAATGCTTTTACATTATCATCTGGGCCTCCCAGTCACATGATTTCCAGAAAGTGAGCTAGTTACATTTTCTAGGAATCAGTCTTGAGAAGGTTCAAGTCCGTGACTTTCAGGGGAGTCCTCACTGGAGAACACCTTCAGGGATATATGCATGGATATCTGATTCACAGTGTAGTCTTCCCAAGTTTTCACTCAAATCTCTAGAAGACACAGATAAAGATGAAAATAATGCAAGAGAAAAACTGAGATGATGGCCTTTCCCTAAGGCAGAAGCTGTGAAAAAGGGAGTCATGGGAGAAGCAAAAGGACCTGAACACCAGGCAATGGCCTTAGTGTGAAATGCAGAGGACCTCAGTTTGTCTCCAAACATTCTAAAATATTTTACTGTTTTTTGCAACTGAAGTAAAGGTTTCTAAAATGATCCACAATTAGAATTTATTTCTGAAGCCTAATCTGAATTTATTGTGTTAAGATTTAGATCCATATTTTCCTGCTCAACTTTATTTGAAAAAAATTATTTAATATCTGTACCTGAATTACTGTTGTCCTTTATGTAATTACTTTATGTGATTTGGAGCCCCTCGCCTATGTGTAAGTAATCTTATCTTTAAAATTGTTTTTTACATACATTTTTTGCCTCAATTTAATAGCTTTCTTGTTATTATCAATAATATCAAAGTAAGTAATAATCGTTGAGTAAATAACTTTGTGGCAAGGACTGGAATATGATTTACATAAACTGTAGGAAGTAGTAGTCAAGAGTAAATGCTCTGGAATTTGAAATTCTATGTTTCAATTCTGCCCTTATCACTTAATACTGTGTGACCTTATGTAAGATATTCCCTGTGTTTTACTTTATTCGTATATTAAGTTGCAACAAGGAATTGTAGGGAACGTCTGGTTCCAGCAACAGTGGAATATTAAGGTTCAGATTTATCTTTCCATCTGAAACAATAAAACCAACTGGGTGGAATATACTAACTATGGTTTTCAAGACACTGGACATTAGACAAGCAAGAATAGTAATCCCAGAGAGACATGAAACCAAGGAGGTGAGTCGTTAAGTGGCCCCATCATGTGAATTTTTATGCCTTGGTAAAGAGAAGGAGAATCCCAGGGAAAGCACAGAATATTCTGGGCTTGATTTGAGGAGAAGGAACTGTGTCTGGAGAGAACAAGTTGTCTATGGTTCTCTTGACAAAGTGTTAGAAATGGGAGAGCTGAATAGAGAGAGAATTCCAGAGATATACAAGGGGTGTCCCATGGCTACTCAGCAGAGCAGCGATGGGCACTTGCTTGTATAGAGATTACCTGAGGCTGAGGAAAGAATGATTCAAAAGGATTAAAATGAAGACTGTCTAACACTCACACAGGACTGGGAATAGTGACTGTACCAACTAGCTAAACTGGAGAACCTCAAAATTCAGAGAACATTGGATACAGTACCCAGTACTCAGCAGTGGGCCTCAGTAGTAGCTAATAATTAACCTTAGACTAAGTATCTTATGGATTCACCTACAAATTATCAAAGCAAGACCTGAAAGGATTTAATTGTTTCTAACTAACTTAACTCTCTTCTAGAATAAAGCTACAGGACACATTTATAGTAATATATAAACATTAACACACCAAAGGATAAAATTTGCAGTCAACGCCAGCTATCCAATCAAGAATTGCTAGGCATAAAAGGAAACAGGAAAATAAGATTCACAATGAGAAGAAAAATGAATTAATTGAAAATAATCCAGAACTGACACAGATATTAGAATTAGCACACAAGGACATTAATGCCGTTGACATATATTAAAAAAGATAAGTAGAGAAATGAAAAATCAAATTAAACATCTAGGAATGAAAACTATAATGTGTGAGATGAAAAATGCACTGGATGAGATTAACAGCTGATTGAGCATTACGGAGTAAATTGTTAGAAAATGTGAAGACATAGCAATAGAAACTCTCCAAAATGAATGCCCATCACATATGGCGGGGATGAAAACCAAGTTCCTGTGCTTTTCAATACAGCATGTAGATTGCTCATTGAAATGCAATCAACACATCACATCTGCTTTTAAATAAATGAACACAAAAGCCTGGAATGGGTCTAGTGAGTTGCCATCCAATGGAGTGTGAATCAGGGATCTTGGTAGGAAGCAGATGACACTTTCAAGCTGGGTAATTGATGAAGGTCGATAAAAGGACTAGTACAAAGGTTAGAAAGAAAAACAAAGGATGCAGGACCCTGGCTGAGCCACGTAATAACATCAGGGAGCTACTATTACTCCTAAACCTGAAGAAGTAAGTGGTGGCCCCCAGAACCTGTGGAAAGAGCTGTGAGGGCAACTTGACTGGACCTCCACAGTAGATGGGACCAGCAAATTTACTGAGATCCAGCTGGCAGAGAGCCAGGAGAATAAATACTCTGACTTCACACTCCTTCCTTCCTCCCATTTCATCCTGATGCACCCTATGGCTGAAGCCACCAGAAGACAGAGAGCAAGGTACCCCTGGTACCTTGAGATATTTATTTAGCTTAGCATCCCAAAGGCCAGGGCAAACAGCAGGGTAGAGAAGGACAGTCAGAAGATCTTGGAGGTTCAACAGAAGACTTTCAACATGGCGAGTTTGCTACCCCAAGCCTTAAGTGATAGAAGTAAAAATTCACTTGACTACTTGGCCTGTGCTTGATTGGAGAATGACAAAGCCGATATGCTTGAAAGAACCTGGTGTGCTAACAGGACTTCTGCCAATAATTGGAAGAGTAACTTGTTCTTGTTAAGAAGCATAACCAGATGGGGTCCATGGTTTAACTTCCCACTTACACGGTGTGCAGCTGTCAGTTGTGGCTACAATCCTGTGTTGCAGAGGGTTGCAGGCTGTAATTTTGTGCCCAAGACCTTCTAGAGAACAACTAGCATGCTCTATGCAAAATAAGTACAGGCTTGATCTGTCCACACTGCTAATATCAAAGCATATTCTTCATTAATTGAATGTGACAGTGCATTTACCCCTCCTTTACGAGAGAACAAAATACTGATTCAAAGATTGTTCCAACTATGAACTCCAACAACATACACAATAGAAGCCAGTGAATCAGTTTGGTCTATTTCTTCATGAATAGATTCTTCTGTGTAGTGTATCGCAGTGAGTCCTAACTTGCAAAGTCTTAACAGTGCTCACTTGAGTTAAGCCAGCAGTACACTTCTCTTTAACTTACTTGGCATGGCTTTTTCTCTTGGGCCATGATGATCTCAGCTACATTAGTGTGCAACTTGTAGACACAGAATATTAAGGAAATGACCTGAATAAATCTCTTTCAAGTAAAGGGTCAGACTCAGGCTTCTGGTATTTGTGTCTAAAAACGGGGATGAACCTTATCTGGTTTCATCATTGTATGATCCTGGCGACCTCATTAGCCCCTCTAAACTTTAGTATTTTCTTCTATTGAGAGACATTTAACTTCCCTTCTTACACCCTCAATGTTTTGAAATCTCATCAGTGCCACCAAATTATGAGATAGTATAATCATATAGCTTACAGTTATCAAACATAAATATTAAGCATCTGAAAGCATGTACATTTGTCTCTTGTTTTCTGCTGAATAGTCCATGGGACTCATAAGGTATGTCTTTTTTTTTTTTTTTTTTT
>NW_016107346.1:4611362-4765761 GCF_001604975.1 Cebus imitator | reverse complement strand
AGAGACGGGGTTTCACCATGTTGACCAGGATGGTCTCGATCTCTTGACCTCGTGATCCACCCGTCTCGGCCTCCCAAAGTGCTGGGATTACAGGCTTGAGCCACCGCGCCCGGCAAGGTATGTCTTAACTAGACAAAAGGAAAGGTATTTTATTTTATGAAAAGTTGCATGAAGATGGAAAAGCCACTTGCTGCTTTTAAGATTTAGATTTCCTATGTAAGAAATAGGTACAATGAGTATATTTACCTCAAGAATTTTCTCAGAAACTGAAAGAATAAAAACTTTTATTTTAAAAAAAAACTTTTAAAAAATCAAGTCATAAAAATGAAAGTGGCTTCTGTAGTTACTGTAGGTGATGAGTCTTAACATTTGATACATCAATTTATTTTCATTTTACTTAAATAGTGTTTGTTAACCTTGACGAATATTAGAGTCAGGATTCCAGTCTATGAAAATGGAAGGTTTCAGGATTTCAAAAAACAACATATGAAAGTCATGACCTGAATAACTTTGATAAAGTAGAAGCAAACTCTGGATTTGCAAAGAGAGAGAACACCAAAGAGCTAATTGAAAACAAACAAGTCTTTTATAGGTTTAGTGAGACTTTGGTTTAATAGTGATATCCATACACATATCATTTATTGATCGCTATTACAATGTTGTGTTATAATTCACCCCAAAACAAAGTGGTTTAAGACAACTGACATTTATTGCTGCTAATGAGTACATGGGTCAGCTGGACTGGTCTTTTCAAATTGGCTGAACATGCTGACACATCTGCATCAGATGTGGGGTGGAAAGGCAGCTTCCTTGGACTTGGCTGGGCTCTCTCACGTATTTGGGAGTGGATTGGCCTTAAACTGGTCTAGATTGGGCTTAGCTGAAATGACTAAGCTTTTCTCCATTGGTTTCTCACATCCCTCCCGCAGGCTTGCTGGGGCTTATGTCCTATGGTGTCTGGGCATGGTTGAGGCTTAGGCTCAGAATTGACCTGTTTCACTTTGGCACTATCCTCCTGAACAAATCAGTTACAAGACTAGCCCAGATAAAAGGAGTAGGCAAAAAAGACTTGACTGTCATAGGTGCAAAATTACATTGCAAAAGATGTAGATACAGGGAGAAGAGGAGAATTAAGGCCACTTTTGCATTGTTTACCATGCTACTCTACTTGAATTTCCTTACAAGCAGAAGTCGAAGGCTTATAAACATCTGGAAAGCTTCAGAAATTTGGACATTGCTGCAGCACCATGACACCACAACTGGCAGGCTATGTAGAGCAAGCCAGATTTGTACTTAGAGGGATCTATAAGACATGCCAACTATTTTTATGAATGTACAAGGTTGGCCGACATACATTTTCTAACATCTGAAACATCCCATTTGTGCTACTTGAGCAAACAAATCAGATGTGATAACTGGTGGTATGATTCCCCTCCTCAGCCGTCCTTATCACAGGAGAATTAAGTTGCTATTTATTTTACGTACTGGATTTAATTTACAGGATACATTTATGTTATTTTCAGTTTTTGTCTCACTTGCTTATATTTTTAAAGGAAGGAAAGTTATCTTACTTACTCATATTTGGAAAAATGGCCCCTAATACAAAGGGTAGTTGTATAGCAAATTTATTTGTATCTTTAAACACCAAAATAGTATGTGGGGGGAGGAGTACTTATAATTCTTTGCTCCTGCAGCTGTAGACATTTCTTCGTTTAAACACGAAGTTCTAAAGAGGAATTTAGATCAATTACAATAATATTTGTTGCCTGGCCTCATTAGTAACAAAGTTTTTCTTGCATAAATTGCATGTAGAGAAAATAGAACTAAAGGATATTATGGCGACAATAAAATGGATAATGACAATGAAATCACTTAAATCACTGAAGAAAATTTAAAATTACATAGTTAAGAAAGCCATAACCCCACTAATTCTTTTAGGTTATTTCAGAATACAGCCAAGGCAGCATCTCAGCCATGGTCACTCCCAAGATAAGATTTGAAGTTATGAAATGTAGCATTCATGCATATAGAAAATTGAACATTTTCTAACCAGTCATGAAGTGAGAAAAATAATCTTACATGTTATGCTTCAACTTGCAATGTTTTTACTAGTTCTAGTCATGCTTTATAACATCAGAATATTGTATGTGTTATGTATGTAGCAAGAGTTAAATGAGGAAATTACTTCTATTTCATCAGTTCATTTTCCAAAGTCTGAATTAAAATTCTGTTTCCCTCAATTTTTCTTTCTGTTCATCTGCTGAATTGCTTTTGAGCTCAAAGGTCTGTGCGAATCTACATGCTCTGTGTGGAGATTAAAATCTTATGCAAGCCTTGGATTTAAGAGTTCTGTTTTGGCTTTTATCTGCCTAATATTAGTAACTGTCTATCTTAACTTCTTGTTCACTGAATTCATGAATTTATTTAAGTGGGATATTTATGTCATTTAAAAATAATAATAATATTTAAATCTTATGTTGGAGAAAGCTGAAATTTGGGGTTAAATCCTGGCTCCTACCTTACTAATTATATGACATTGATAAGGGTTTACCTCCCAAAAGCTTATTTTTCTCACCTTTAAATTGGAGATAATGTTGCATATCTCAAAAGATTGTTGTAAATAATACAGTTAGGTAACATTCATAAAGCAAACATGTAGTGAGAATTCTATAAATAATGACAGCCAGAAGTCACACTTTAAAACAAACCAGTATCTTAATCCATGGAAGAATCTTTGCTAGAGAATATGACCAACATAAGAGAAGGAAAACTAAAAATGTGGATATTGAAGTTACTTATCCAAAAGCCCAATCTCATTACCCTACAGTTATAAGCCACATGTAACAAGCCTTGTCTATGCACTTAAAGCTTTCAATTGGCATTTTTTTTCTCTTTTTAAAAAATAAACTGGCAGCCAAAAAAAAAATTATCAGATATTTATGGGAAGCGTCTAAATTAACACTTGATATCATGATGACACAATGAAAATCGGAGGCAAAGCAAGCAGGAGGAAACAACCAGGTGGAGCCAAGACCAGGTGAGACAAAGACCAGCCTTTAGAAGACTTTAAAAATAAACAAAACAGATCAACATAATGGAGAGAACTCACAATGAGAGCAGGATACCATAAAAATAATCCTTAAGGGAACAAAAACAGCTCTTCAAAATTAAAAACATGACAGCAGAGAGGAAACCTGAAGCAGAAGAGTTGAAAGGTAAAGTTGGGAAATGCCATAGAAAGTAGAGCAGAAAGATAAAAGAAAAAATGATAAAACATAGAAGACAGGAGAATGTGTAAGAAAATTAGAGGATCAATCTAGGAGGTTTGATATCCAAAACATGAGTCTTCCAGAAAGAAAATGAAGGAGAGGAAGTAATCAATGAAATATTTCTAGAACATTTCCCAGAATTATAAGTAATGATTTTCTAAATTAAAAGAGCCCAATTAATGTCTAGCACAGCAAATGAAAATAACCCAAACCACAGTCCAAAACTCAAATAAATTCAGAACTCTGTGGAAAAAGAGGAATGGCAACAAATTTCCAGGGATAAAAAACCCGCAAAACCCAAACAAGTTTTCATATGGAGGATCAAGGAAGACAATCAGATTTCTCAAAAGCAATACTGCTAAAAGACAATGAGAGAAAGAAAGTCTACCAAATTTTGAGAGAATGTGATTTGTAAACTAGAATGTTTCTGTTTGGCCAATGTATCAATTCATCATGAAGGGCAGAATAAAGGCATTTTGGTAAATGTCAGCGTTTAAATATTTTACTTCCCTTACACAACTTCTCAGAAAGCCACATAAAGATAAAATCCTTGAAATCTTGTTGGGTTGAACAAAAATGAGGGCAAGAATTAGAAGTTTCCAATAGAGCCACAAGGCAAAGGGAATTCTCAGCCTAATGATGAAGGAGAGCTCCAGAAGATAGTGGTGCAGAGACCCAGAGGACAGAGAGAATCTACACTGGAGCAGAGAACAAGTCTCCAGAAAATACCTTATCAAGAAAGAGGGATTGAGAGAATATTCAACCTGTTTGCATATATCACAAGGAGCTTTCAAAATGGAGGCTATCTCCACCTTGAATTAGTGGTAAGGACAAAATGAGCTGATCAAGTGATAAAACACAGCATGCAGAACAAAGTATACAGGAAATGAAAGGGAATTATGGCAACTGAATAATTCAAACTCACCTGTAAATATATATACCCTTATAGAGTACTAAGGAACTATATATAGTATTATAATTATATATCATACCTAATATTAACAATGTGAACATGAAATATTGAGCTAACCAAAATGAAGATAAATCCATCTTTATGGTGGTGCAATAAGGGCAGGAGAAAGAGGGAGGGGATTGTGAAAAAAGAAATTCCTATCTTCTACACTGAGAAGGCGACAGACAGTGAACAGAGTGAATCACTGAGCAGCAATATAAAATATGTGGCTAAATGCCAAAGAATCACTAGAATAATTAAGAGTATTTACATCTGAAGAGAGGAAAGTTGTGTACAGGTAGGACAAAAAGCTGCTTCTATTTATAAGTATCTTTGTAGGTTTATTTGATTTTTAAATGTTGTTGGTATAATTTGATGGCAATAAAGACTAAATGTTGAAAACAATACATCTATGACATTACTCTTATTGGTTCAGTGTTTTGGAAAATAAAGACAAATATTTTTCCAAATAAACAGTTTGTTGGCATTTTAAGACATGAACACATTGACATATAGACACACACACATGTGTTTGCACACATATTTACATCATCATCATACAAAGCAACTATTTTCTAGATGTAAAACATATTTTTTTCTCAGTACTGCAGTGTTTGTCTAACCTTTATCTGCAGATTTTATTGTACATTCTTGAGAACCCAAACCTGTTAAACAACTTTACAGCTAAGCCTTGGCAGCAAGAAAGCAGTGACCAACGTTATTCTCTGCCTCCTTCCCCTGGAATAAAAAACAGTGAAAATGTAGGATATATTTTATTACTAAATATATAAACATGGATGCTTCTAAAAATAGACAAAAGTAATAATCGGTCTCACTAAAATACATAAAAGTCTTCAATTAAATGAAGGATCAAAAATTAAATATGTATAAAGGAGGCAATTATGTAAATAATTAATCTCATGTTTAAAATTCAAATATCAACTATTATCAACTTAGAATCCTGTAGTGTCTTTTTTTCTAAGTACCACTGGTCATTGTGCCATGAGGCCAAAAATCAATTCTTTCAACATTCAGGCATAAAAAAGAGAGAAGGCATTCAGATAAATTAACTCTCTGAGTATAGAAATTAAGCAGTGTGTTAGCTTTCTCATGTGGTTCAATCTTAGTTTCCACCACAGCACATAAAACTAGATTCTAACATGAATAATTAAGTGATTGGTATGTTTTCCATGCAATGCGGTGTCAACGTAGACTTTTTTTTGGCTGACTTCAAAATAGCCCATCAAAGCTCAGCATGTTACTCCATTAAACAGAGTTGGCCTTAGCTATTCTGTAAAGCATGAACATCTTGGGAAATGGGGCTTGAGATACATGCCTGAAAGGCACTGTGGTTATTTTACTGATAACAAAAAAGTCAAATTTTCTGCAATGCCAAGATATTCGTTGATAAGAAATTAGTTCCCAAGGAAGTTGGAGCCAGGATGCCCAGACACTAGAGAATCACTTACCTGACTTTGGCACTAATAGATCCCACAGATGCTTCGTAACGCCAATGTGCACGCAATCTCCTGGGCCTCTGGCTAAAAGGTACCCACTGATGCAGTAGGCTCGGAGCGGATTCCAAGATTCTGTATCTCCAAGAAGCTCCAAGCAATGTTGATGCTGCTGGTCTATGGACCACACACTGAGTAGCCAGGCACTAAATGATACCATAAGCTGCTCATTTACTACATTGCCAAATTTCATATGTTGGCACGGAAGACAGAAATCTAATAATAGATTTTATTAGATTTTCTATCACATAGAAACTCAGCATATTTTGGGTAACTATAATAACCTTGGAAATGTATAGGGAAATCCTAGAGAACAGGTCTTAGCCATATTTAATGAGAGATAGGCTATTGTCTATATATGCTTGGTGCAGTTTTACGTTTTATTTATACAAATAATGCTAATGAGAAGTGCTATTGACTGGTAGAGCTGAGTAGTAATGATGGAGATCAGGCCTGCAAAGCCTAAAATATTTCCTCTATGACTTTTGCCAAAAATGATTGTCTGTTCTGCCATACGATTAAAGCTTATATTCAAATACCTTAATTTGAAAAGGTAACAGGAGACAGCTTTATAACCTCCACTTGGTAAGGTTAGAATTAGACTGTAGGATGACTACAAATCTTACTGTGTCTCACTCTTTGGAAGATGCAGTGGCAATATAGCTCAAATCACAGAACAGAATCTGTTAGGGAAGTGGGAGGTTCTCTTCCTTGTCTTTATTCGCAACTTATTATTTTTTTTCTACCACTACAAAAAAGGGAACTATTTGCTTTTTAAGTATTTTCAATTATTTTTGTCTATAGTCATAAAAAAGGAGGTGTTTTATGCATCTTCATCTTGATTATTTGAATTTTTTACTACAATTTTAATTTAATCATTTTCCAAGTTATTTTTCTTTTCCCTATTTGCAATATAACCACTGCCATCCGTGGCTTGGCTTAGCTTTTCTTTCCTGCTCTTTATACACGTTTGCCTATGTGCATTTGATAGTTAACAGGAACCAATGGGCATTTTATATATATATATATATATATATATACACACATATATATATATATGTGTATATATATATATGAAATAGGGGAAATGTATATGCATTTAAAAGTTATCTGGATTTACACAACTTACATATGTTCAATTCAGTTGATTCAAAACTTTAGTGTCTTAAACTGCTAACCTAGAACCTCTTTTTTTGTGAATGCAAAAAAATTTCCGGCTCAACATTATTCCTTATCTGTATGATTCAGTTTGGCATTAGAAAACTAGGTCAACAATGATGTAGGATTATTTATTTATTTCAGTTTTCACAGTCTTAGGGAACGTGGAATAAATTTCTTTTAAGTCATGCTATTTAGGTAAATGAAGAATGAAATTGTCCAAAGCCTTGTTCAATTCCCTAGCATGTTATAATATCAATATTAACATAAAAGATGTGTATTCAAGTGAGAAAAAGCTAAACCTCATAATAGAGTATCTGTAAATCACCATAGATTGACATTCATGGTGACATCTACATTAATTATGTAGCTGCTACAATAGCATTGGGACTAATTTTTAATAAAATGCATCACTATGCAAATTCCTTTGTTACCTACCTTTGCAAATACTTTGAGTACAATTATTCTCCATAAAAACCAGTGTTTCTATGCTGATCCTGGGGAGGCCAGGCAGGGCAAAATTATTTCAAATTTTGGTGGAATGAATGAGAACCAGCAATTTATTCAGGAACAGAACCTTAGGGAAATACGCACACACACAAAAGACATTTTTCCTAACCTACTGGCACAGAGCTTAGAAAGGCAATTGGAGAACTGGTGTGGAATAAAGCAATCGCACTAGAAGATACCAGTGTTCAGTATTTGCTTTTATATCATTGAGAGTTGGTTGTGACTGCATAGGGTGAAAACCACTAAATTTTAGGGGTTTAAACAAGATGGAAACTTTTTTTAATGCCATTGAAAACCTAGATGATCTAGGATGGTGTGATGGTTGGGAGACCCAAGGATTTCTTTCTTCTCTACTAGTCTAGCTCCTGGTTTTCATGCTCAAGGTCACCTCCTGGCTGGAGCTTCAGCCCTGGAGTGTTCATTCCAGGCCATAGGAAGGAAGAAAGGGGATGGTAAACAAAACACACAGTGACTTCAAATTAAATTGAGAGTCCTGCTACTAATGGACACTAGGAAAATAGATATTGGAGGGCAAATAGAAATCTCTAACAAAACCTCTTTGAAAAGTGATTTCCCCCCTCCTTTGCATGCTTTAAAGAATAGGAATAGTTGTAGCCAATAAAAAAGTCAAAGAGTTTGCTTTTAGTTTCCTAAGGTGGTGTAACTATAGTGAAATGAGGGAATACCAGAAAGAAAAGTCCTGATGAAGCAACATCATGTTATTGTTTGTTAAAATTTCTTGAAAAACGTGAAAAGATGATTATTTGTATTTCCTAGCTGTCACTGTATCAGTAATGGTGGTTGAAGTCTTTGCATACAAAGTGAGACACTGAAGTTTAGAATTTAACTTCAACAAAATTTGGAAGAGGATTATTACTCCAAACCAATTAAAAGGCAAAAAGGTGTTTTAAAAATGCAAATTTGTTCAGTGTCCCTAAGTGAAAATAAAATGAAATTTCCTTTAGATTCTGTTGCTTACAACCATAGATATCATTAGACCTAAAGCTCAGTGGTTTTATTTGAAGTGAGAGAGAATTCTGGGTATGCTGATGTTTATTTTTGTAGAACAGGGAAGATACATATCTGGAAGATAAACTGACTCATGAAGATTATATGTTTACACTGGCGTGTCTCAGTCACTATGTCTGAGGGCCCAGAGACGACAGGGAAGGAAATAGGGTGAGGTGCATGCTTCTTACCATCCTGAGGCATAGTTTCTTCAGTCTTCTCCCCAAACACCTACATTTTCTGTGAAATCTGGATTGTGCTGAGAGGGTCTCCCCTTAAACATTTTTGTATCTGAGCTTCCAAATTATTTTTTTGAAATTGTGTTTAAGGCGATCAGCCAGATTTCAAAGAAAGCCTTTACTTTATATGAAGGATAAAGCGGCGCTTAAATGAACATAGGGTCATTTTTCTTGTTTTTCAAGAAGAAAAAAAATAAAGCCTCACCATTTTTGTAACATAACTAAAGCAATCTGAAGGCTTTTTCTTTTGTGTGATAAAATTTAGAGAAATGTATTGTGCTATCAAGAAGGGGTTCAAATAGGAGCCTCTAAGGAAGATGTTCTTCTCCATGTGTGGGTGATAATTTTAAGTTGTCTTCCTTTGAGTCTCTGCCTATGTCAGTGTTTTGCTTGATAACAGAACTCACTGAGTCAGAAGCTGGCAATTTCATCCTGATGCATTTACTTATTTACCATTCAAGATGTGTAAACCTTATCTTTTATAATAATGTGAAATGTGATGAGAATAATGATGCCAATGGCATTTAATTCTTGGCTCTAATACTTTATAAGTATGCTTCTTGCTTGCATAATTGTACTGGGCACGTGAGCAAGTCATCAGGGTGACCTTTTCCGATGGAGTGAATCAGGGACTCAAATGACCAGAAGCTCTGCCTTCTTCAATGCCTGCCTTCCAAGGTCACCATGGGGATCATCTTCACTCTGGCCAGCCAGGCAGGGAAAGAGGATGGATCAGCACACATGGGAGGGTTTGACATGCAAAGACTATTGACCGTAGCCCAGATGTGGTTATTATAAAAGATGGTTCTGGGTAGTTTTTCTCTGTATCTCTCTTATTTCAGAAAAGGTGAGTTAAAGGAGCCCTGATGCTTAGATGCAATTAGAACTAATTTATTCATGATGGAAAAGAGCTTTTCAATTCTAGAAGGTTAGAGATAAAAATGAATATGATTAAAATTTATGGAATCAATGCAGCCTAAAAGTTTACTAAATCGCAGACCATAGAATTAGGGTGTTATCTTTGAAGACTAAAAGAGTTATTCTAAGGCATATAAAGGAAGTATAGTAGAATTTTAGAATAACTGTAAGTGTGTTAAACAACTATTGATTAACACTGTGACAGGGACTTAGATATATGATTTCATTTAATCTTTGCAATATCTCTTTAAGATAGCTTACTGTGGTAGTTAAATACGCAGGCTCTCGGGTCAAACTGCCTGGTTTAAATTCTGGTTCATTCACTTACTACCTGGAAAATGTTGGACAACTACTTAGCCCTTCTCTGACTCAGATTACCCAACTATAAAATGGAGATAATAGTAACCCAGCTAGTAGGGGTTAAAATGAGGATGAATGCATTAAAAATGTAGAACCCTTAGAATAGTATGTGACATAATAAGCTTTGACAGTATTATTATTTCTCCACTTACATATTAGGATATTGTATTTCAGGAGAGATAAGAGACTTTCCCAGGGGCCCATACCTAGTCATTGGTTGAACTGGCTGTTAAAAGGTTTGTCTATTCAAACCAAAACATTGTTCTTCCCACTCAGGCCTCAAGTGAGTTATGAGCTGACAAGAAACAGGAGTGCATACCACAATCTAGTTTCTAGGAGAATTAGGACTATTTACATTATATAGTGGCAAAAAGGAGAGAGAAATGACTCATATCTGCCTTGTAAGTTCAAGGAGTATCTACCATGATATTTAAGAGTCAAGGTTCTAAAGTCAGACTTCTTAAGTCTCAATCTCAATTCTGAATTTTGTAACTGGAGGAGGTTAATTCACCCTCCAAGACTTAGTATATAAATCAGTAAAATAAAAGACAATAATAATATCTAGTAACAATAAAGCATAAATAATAAAGAGATTTATTATCTCACTTATTTAAAAAGTCTAGAGAAAATTTAAAGGGTTTAAAAAGCTCAGGAAGGACCAGGTTTCTTTGTATCTTTCTTGTTAGTGTCCTCTTTACACAACAATATGAGACAGCGAGAGAGAAAGACAGGCAGAGAGAGAGAGAGAGAAGAAGAGAGAGAGAGAGATATTTCCCTGAAGACATTAGTCAGAACTGAGTCCTCCTGTAGCTCCTAAACCAGTCACAGACAAAGGAGAATGGAATTATTGTCATTAGTTCAGGCCAATCGTAGTTCTTTCCCTGGAAAGAGAGAGGGGCCATCATTCCTAGGCATGATTGCCACCAAAATTTAGTGAGCATTTGCTTACAAGAAAAAGAAGGTGGAGAGTGGTGTTGAATAGGAAGGGTTATGTTTTTGAGTTCTGGGAAGTGCTTAGCTTAGTGCTCTGATCCATAATGAGTGCTCAATAAAGGTTAGCTTTGCCAACTACCCCAGGCTGACATTCCCCGAGGGCAATTCTGTGCTCTCACAAAAAACAGACCTTCCTATTGTTTCAAAAAACAGGACACAGCACCAAACTTGATGGATCACAGGCCTGGTTCACACAATTTTGGATTTCTTACAGATCCCTTCGCATAGCAAAAATCTCCACAGTTTAAAAACATTTCTTGTATACTGAACAAAAGGTGTGGAAAATCAGGGAGTTAAACTATGCTGCTTCAAGCCTCATGCTACGTGCTGAAGAGACTTATCCTGTAGTCCTCCTGTATCAAATTGTGCCACTTTGCTGGCTGAAGAAACTCTTGCAGTCCACATTTGTCTTGAAGACAGATCCTGTTCAGATTTCTACAGCATTCTCTCCTTTGTGCATTCATATTCACAGCAACAGCTGGGAAGAATCAGGACTAGATGAAAGACTCAACTATCCATTGCCATTAATCGTGCTTACCCAAGGTCCCCCAACTCAGTGCCATTCAACAATGAACATTTACTGTCACATTCATGAGCCTGCAGGTTGGCAGAGTCTGGCAGATCTAGGATGGCTTCTACTGGGCTTGCTTCCAAGCTGTAAATGGGGCTTAGGTCTGCCCTGATCATCTCCTTGGATCAGAGGCTCCCTGAGTTATGTTTATCTCATGGAAATGATAAGAAACCCAAGAGGGAAAGCCCAACCTCAAAGCATATTTGGAGCCTTTGCTCATATCACATCTTCAAAATCCCATTGGCTAAAGCAAGTCACATTGCCCAACATCAGTGGGGTGGATAAATAAGCAGCATGTCTAGTAAAAACTGCAAGGTCACAAAGGAAAAATGTGTGGACACAGGAAGGTGCAAGGAGCAGAGAACTATGATGCAATAAGCATCAATCTATTTTCTTATTTTGCTTAGAGCTCATTTTAACTCTCCAATCTCCTCTTCTAGTGAGCACAGCCGGGTCTTGCCTTCCTAAGCCACTGTGATAAGTAAAAACTATTTGTCCAATAATCTTTCCAGTAAATAACAAAGAGATAGAAGGGGAAAAAAAGAAAGGAAAGACAGGGAAAGGAAAAGAAGGGAAAGAGGGAAGGGAAGGAAAAGAAAGGAAAGAGGGAAGGGCGGGGTAGGGAAGGGAAGGAAAGGGAAGGGAAGAGAAGGGAAACACTTTGGTAGGATCAGTTGGAAGAACCATTGAGAAGTCCTGGAGCCCTGGAGACAGAGTTTCATTGCAGTGCTCTGGAGTAGAGAAAATCAACGCGAGAAGGTGACTGGTACCTTCTGTGAGGCAATTAGCAAGCCAAGGCTGCTGGCTACAGGGACTGTGGACCCTTCAGGCTTTAGTTTAGTGACATGTGATCAAAAAGACACCAGTCAGCTTTTCATGGAATTCTTTGTAGCAAGTGGCTTCCAAGCACAAGGCAAGACCTCCAAATGTCAGCAGGAGTCATGGGTCTTGTTCACCAGACCCATGGTGATGACAACGGCTAGTATACAGCTGGCTACCAGTAAGTATTTTAAAAATGCACTGAAATGTTTAATAGCAAATTTTTGTATTGGATTTTGGTAATCTTTTGACTGAGTCCGTAAACATCGGGCATTGGAATCCTGAGGGCAGAGAACAGGGAGAATGAAGACAAGAGACAGTAGTGTTTCTCTCCATTTTTCTCTCTTCATATTGTTTCTTTTTTTTAAAAAATCAACCTTTTTGAGATATAATTTACTTGAAGCAAACTGCACGTAATTTAGTTGTACTTATGGAACTTACAAGTTTTGAGAAATATACACACCTGATATAGAACATTTCCAACATGCACAACAGGTGCTGGCAGCCCTTCCCTATCCATCTCTACCTATCCCTGACCACAGGCAGGCTTTCTGTCAACACAGACTGTCTTGCTGTTCTGCAATTCCTACACATGGAATCATGCAGCCTGCAGTCTATCGTGTCCGGTTTCTTTCACTAAGCTTAAAGTCGCGATTCATCCCTGCCCTTGCATGCCCACTCATTTTTATTGTGGAATAGTTTTCCAGTGTTTGGGCATACCACAGTTTGTGTATTCATTCACCTATTGATTGACATTTGTGGGCTATTAATAAGAAAGTTATTCACATTGCTTTATAAGTCTCTATGGACTTATGCTTTCATTTCTTTTGGACAAATACCTAGCAGTGGAATTTCTAGGTTGATGATAAGTAAGCGTCTTACTTTGTAAGAATCTGTTCTCCAAAGTGGCTTTACTATTTTATAACCCTTCCAGCAATGAACGAGAGTTCCAGTTGCTCCACAGCCTTTCAAGCGTTTGGCATTACCAGTCTTAAAAAGTGTTATCCATTCTGGTCTCCCTCTTCCCTTACTCTCTCCCTTCCTTCCTTGAATTGAGAAATGTGTGTTGCAGGAGTGAAGACAAACATTTCTGAACCTATGTTTCTAACTGAGCAAGTTACTATTAAGAAGACTCTCCCCTAACCGCCACACACCCTACATACTCAGGAGGGGAGAGGGAGAGGGAACCCTTTTTCTTCCTTGGAAAATAAAACCTTTGCTTTCTGCACAGTGGGCTTTCTATCTCAAAAGCACAACGAAACCATATGCCCAGGCTTCAAGATCAGCGCGCTGCAAACTCTCAGGCGCAGCGAGGTTTCTCCAAAGAGCCTCTCAACTGCGCTCTTCTCTGCTTACAAATGGTAATTCTCTTTTCAAATAGCTGCTTTGTGGCAGGCGCTGGAGAGCTCCAGCTAGAGCCGAAAGCTGCGGGTTGCCTCTCTGGTTTTTCCCGATGGGCCCCTTTTCCCACCTGGTTGGGATCCAAAGACGCCCCAGAGCTCGAGCCCAGGTTCCCAAAAAAAACCCCAAAGAGCGTTAAGGCTCCCGGGCACCCCTAGTCCTCCTGCAACCAGGGCACGGGGCATGCTCAGAGGGAGTGCGGGCGGCAGGCGTTGGCTGCAGTGGGGCTCCGGAGCCACAAGGTGCCGCTGCATCCCCACTTCCTGGCGCCTGACCCAGCGTGCAAAGTTGGGCTGGGAGCCGCGGGGGGAAGGAAGGACCCAGCGAGCGAGGGTGGCGGGGAGGAGGGAGGAGGGAAAAGAGCGGGGAGGGGGGGGCGCCGGGCGTGTGTCACTCGCTCTCTCCCTCCGTGTGTAGAGGATGTGCTGAATGGTGCGCTTTGAGGCGGCGGCTGCGGAGGAGCAGGATCCGGCGGCGACTGGCAGCCTCGGCTGCCTGGCTCGGCGTCTCTTAGCCTTCCGCGGCTCCTCATCCACCGCGGGCTGCCGACCTCGCGTCCCGCCCGGGGCATGGCCCGGAGCTGCGCCCCCAAGCGCCCTGCCTGCTGAGCGGCGCCCGAGGGAGGTGCGGAGGCCGGGAGGCCGGGGAGGCCGGCGGGGGAGCACAGTCTAGCGCCTCAGGAGAAGAGAAAGGAGTCCCCGGCCCTCGCCCCGCGCCCCGCGCGCGGTCCCCAGTCCCTGACGCGCTCGCCCGGGCCGCCCGGAGCCCAAATGAGCCCAGATGGCCGGGGCTCAACCCGGAGTGCACGCCTTGCAACTCAAGCCCGTGTGCGTGTCCGACAGCCTCAAGAAGGGCACCAAATTCGTCAAGTGGGATGATGTAAGTATTGGGGCGGCCCAAGTCGGGGCGCTGGCTCGGGCACCGGGCAGGGCGGGTGTCGTGGGGGTGGGGCGAGGGGCGCGTTATGCAATGGGCGCACTGGGAGCGGGCAGGGGCCGCCTTGGGCGCACAGGTTGGCATCTGCCAACGCTGATGGACAAGGGCAGGAGCTTTGCGCGCGCTCCTGTTTCATCGGGGTTTAATAGTTGCCATTCTTTCTGGGTCTGGCAAGCGCCCCCTGAGGGTCTTAAATCTTTTGGGCCAGTGGAGAGGGAGGGACAAGCTTTTCCTGGAGACAGGTCTTGAGAGTTCGGAAAGTGGGGAGTGTGAAGTTAGGACCAACAGGAAGGCGCCTGGTGTGAACAGGACGCGCCCCTCTCCGCCTGGGGACGCACCTCCTGTTACCTCTTTTGCCCGATTTAAGGAAGGAAGGGCCTGAAGTTCAAAACAGTTTAGTGATTGTGAACCCTCTTAGCGCTTCTGTGGGAGTCCACGCTGCGGAGGACACAACGGTCCAGCCAACAGGTGGTCGTTGATGCCAAACTTCAGCGCCTGGCTCCTGAGTGAGGGTCCCTGAAAAGGGCTGCGGAGACACGTCTGGGGAGGGCGTGAACAAAATGGGGGCCCTTGAGGGGTCCTGGAGGGCTCTTGGGCCTGCAGGCAAGTGGGGAGGGCTGACTTTGGAGAACTGAGCTGGTTGGAGTCTTCGGCTTGAAATAGGCATGTTCAGAGGTTGCCCCACGATTTACCTGCACCATTTGCCAGATAGGGCAGAGCCTAGCCCAATGCAGGGGTCTCTAATGCTTTAAGTGCAGCCCGGACCCTGGGACTTCAAATGACTTCTCCTTCCTCTCTACCCCAATTGTCTTCAAAACACTTAAATTAGTCATCCAGCTGAAAACATGGAAATCTTCGGATGGAGAACATTATGGTATCAATTTTATGCCCTGAGTGTCATTTAAAAGGTTCGATAAGAAAAACCCACTGAAATAAACCCGAGTTGCCAGGCTCTAAGGAAATTTAAGTCCAAATGACTAATATATCTCTTCATCAGGAGGAATTATAGGAGAATGAGGTGTTCTTACAGAAAAGATTTTCCACCTAGTAAATTATAGCCTGTTATCCTCTAGGGTATTTTTCTTTAATCTTCTTAAGCCATTTTCCAGTGTCTGAAAACAATTTAAATATTCCAGGTAGTGAATCCAATTACTTAGCTGAGTGCGTCTGTGTCTATATTTTCTCCAGCTGGAAGCGCAAACGGAACTTAGAGTATGAGCCACAGCTTCCTTGAAAGCTCATGCCAATTATTAAATGCTGTAGGCAAGGATGTAAACATACATTTTTTTTTTTTTAACCATGGACTTCACACTTTTCTTTCTTTTCCAGTCTAATTGGATTGAATGTTTTTGTAAATGAAATAAAACCTAAACAATAAATACAGACACAGATTAAATGCTTTGTGCCAGGGAAAAAAAGACAAAGAAAATGCAGTTCAGCAGCAAATAAATCTTGCCCATTTTGAGATCCTTGAATAGAGAAGTGATATGATGATGGATTTACTGAGGGAGTGAAGGGGAAAGGGAAGAGAAAGAGACTTTGTAGAATTAAAAAAACAGGAGTTTCAGTATAACCTTTGGATGTGTATACAGTAATGATTCTAAACTGTATTTTAAATAATTCTCTATAATTTCTTGTTTGGGAGAAAATAGCCAACATCACACTAAGACTGAAAGTATTCTATGAAAACACATTTTGATATGTCCAGGTAGATGACTTTTATTATGTGCATTTCTGTAACATATATTTCTTACTCTCCTATTACTGCCAATCCTGGACTGGATCCTGGAGTGGTGAAGAAAGTAGACAAAATCCCTGCTGTTACAGACCTTACATGCTAGGTGGAGGAGACGAAAATCATCAAAAACACCAATGAGAGAAAGATTGAGTGATGTATTGAGGGTAATAGAGAGGCCATTAGTGAAATACCACCCAAATAAGTTGAAAAGAGCTCCCTCTGAGCATTGCAGCAGTGAGTTTCCAAAGAAGCCCTCCTGGAAGGAAGGATGTAGGCACTAAGGAGAAGGCCAGTAGAATCTCAGGTCTTTAAAAAAAGAAAACCTAGACTGCACTCAGGTGTCAAGTTATCTGGAATATAACGAACTATCCTGTAGGCTCTTTGGTTCTCTGGGTCTCCAGCTAATCAGTGGACTACAAGGGACCCAGCCTTTCTTAGGGTTGCTTTTTTCCTCCCAGGCATTCCTCTTCTACTCTTCCCAGCTCATATTTGTCCTTCCAGAATCAAGCCAGTTCAAGTTATCTGGCTATTTATTATTGTACCTTAGTCAGTGTGTTGAAGACAAAAAAGAACTAGATCTTGAATTAAAGGCCTGAGTTTACCTCCTAGTCTTTCACCAGTAAGCTGCCTGATTTTAGGCAAATCACTTAGCCTCTCTTAATTTTTGGTGCTTCTTGTGTAAAAGTGTGGTACTGTTATAGGGCATTCAAAAATGATGAATTTGGAGCTGTTTAGGACGTGAAGAAATTATCTCTTGCTCCTGAAGTGATTAAAGCAGTATAATCACTGATCCTGTTGTCCTGACCACCATATGAAATGGAAGATGTCACCCAGAGGGTGCAGTACCATGCATAATTTGTTGGCCACCTACCAAGTCACAGTGAGGCTGTGGATGCTCTAAAGGTGATAGTCTAATCTTTAACATAGGCACTAACTAGCCACAACAGACAGCAAATGGGTAATAGATCCTGTTGTACCAGAGCCAGGCATTAATGTTTTAGCTGCTTGATCATGGGGAGGTCTGAGAATCCCCAGGGTCTGTGGATGGGTGGGTAGGTAGATGGTTTTTTTTTTTTTTTTTTTTTAACTATTTCGACGTTTTAAAACTCATGGTGTATATGGTCTAAACATCAAGGCTATACTTGTCCTGCTGAACTTACTTGGCATGGAGCTAAAGGACTGACCAAATGATATTTAAAAAATTCAAATTCCTGTCTTTGCTTTTGTTTTGCATTTGTCTATTAGCAGGCTCTGGTGGCAGGAGGTGGGTGTAAAGGACTGTAAGTATTATGGGAGAATTCTGGTGAGGTAGACAGTGGAAGGAGAGTTATTTTCTTGATCTAAGCTAGGGACCTTGGGAGATTGTGAGAGAAGCTCCTTTGTCTTCTGGACCTTGGCCTCCGTCTATATTAGACAGGACATGGAGAGAAAGAGGAAGGAATGTAAACTGTACAATAGGGCCCCCAGTCACCCCCAGTCACTGATTTGGCCGTTTTCCATGCCTAAGTGCTCTGTTTCACTGTCACACAACCTCTGAGGGATGGAAGGGTTGTCATTTGTTTGTTTTTTCTTTTTCTTCGTTTTCACCTTCCAAATTCAGATCTTACTGTGGGCAGGTTGCTTAATGCATCCCAATTTCAGTTTCCTCAACTGTAACATGCAAATTGTAATATTTCCTAACTCATAGAACAGCTGTTGAGGTTAAATGAATGAATGCATATGCATTGCTTGGTATAGAGCTTGACATACAGGAAACCTTCAATGAAACATATTTTTAAAAGTTATTGTCCCTCAAAAGTAAGAGGAACATGAGTGTTATCAAGGTGATTAGCAGGTGTTATATGACTCTTTTATTCTACTAGTGGAAAAATTCTGACCTTACTTCCATTCCCTTTAATGTGTGCTTGGTTTGATATTTTATAATTTGGAGAAAAATCAGGTTTCTTAACCCCTTTTAAAAATCCAGGTGTTTCACAGAAAAATAAGTCTACGTAATTTAGAGAAAGACCTATTCTCTAAAGCAAGTCAATTTACAAATAATTCAAAAGTTTATGTTTACTTAAATTCCACATATATTTATGTATATATGAGCATATAATTTCACATTGTGCATTCTGTCTTACAAGCATATATTAACATAGAAAAGTAATTGCTAGACTAAGTTGTTTGAGAGTCTGAAGAAACTCAGAGATTTTGATTTGCATTAATGCCCTCTAGATTCCAATCAAGTAACTCCCTCCTTTACTACACCTCGAACCCCTACAGGTAAAACAGGTAATTTAATAAATACTAGTATATTGTACATTTCCTAGCATCCTACACAAAAGCCTAGAACTTTTGCATTACGTGGAATCTGCTGTTCCAGTTTCAAAAATGATGACAAGAAAATGATGACAAGATGACACTGACAAGATTAATGAGGGAGCAGAGGGGAAAAGGGTTTTTGAGGTGGGAATTTAGTGGCATTCACTTTGGAAAGGCTATGGGAAACAGAGAAGAAACTTCTCTGAGTTGGTAGCTAGGTGATGGGGATAGAACAACTACAAAGTGCGAGGCGGATTTCAGACCAAAAGGCTAAGCTGGCAGGTACCCTCTAAAGACCCACTTAAATATGCCCAGTTATGTCCATTTTTCTTGTCCAAAGAGCTTTTTGAATTTCTCACTGTCAGTCAATAATTACTGTAATCTAAGTGTAAGAATATAACTTTTTTCCGAGCAAATCAATAAAGCTACTTGAAACTTAACATGCATACAACAAAACACAAATCCTGTGTCCAGCTGGATCTGTTTTCACAAAATGAACACTCCCATGTCATCACCACCAGATCAAGAAACAGTATCACTTGCCCCAGAATTCCTGAGTGCTGTCTTCCTGTCCTTACATCCCCTCCCAAGGGTAACCCTTATCTTGACTTCTAACTTAATAGCTTGGTTTTGCTTGTTTTTAATCTAATAAGCTATTTTTATTTTGAATAAAGACTTAAAAAAAACCTCTTCAGCCTAAAGCATTTTTATTATTGCTGAATTGATCCTCTTGAACAATAACAACAAAAGTGACTTATAGTCAGTTTAGATGGCCCTTGATCGGTTCTTATCTTTCCCAGAGTGAAGTCTGGGAAGGGCAGCAGGTATAGTAAATGCCCTGAAGGCGGAAACAGTTAAGCAAAACCCTAGTAATTTAGTGAGGAAATGCAATGCATAAGGCTGTTATTGGAATGGCAAAGCAGACTAGTACAATGCTGTTGCTAGAATATGTTTTTCTCTCATAGGTTTTCTCTCTTATCTTGCTTAACACTGATATTTCCTACCTATGGTGCATGAGGATAATTTGCACTGGCTATTAGCTTCCTTTGAAAGTTTAGCCTATCAATAAATAGATTCAGGTTATATTTACCTGCAATGATATATAAATGGAACGGAAACATTTTGCTTTTTTATGTGGAACTTGGTAACCTGTAGTTAAATGTTTCCTTATCAGAATTGTTTCATGTTATCATGAACAAGAAGTACCAGCAGAAAACGGAAGGGGATTGATGGTGAATTGTTGACTAATGCTATGGGTCTCCACTTAAATAACAAACCTCTGATAACTGAAAACATTAGTCTTCTTGTTACCGGAGCTAATATTAGGTTCATGTAACCTTTTAGATTGTATCATAAATTCCATATGCTCAAACACTTTTCAGTCTATTCCATCTAATCTTTTCCCTGTCCTACGTCTGATCTCCTAATCAGAGCCTTGTGCCCCTTTGTGTAATAGGCAAAGGAAATATAGACATATTTCCGAGGTCATTTACGTATATGACCATAAAGATGCCATTGATTTTTGTAACTAACTCACTGACATAGGATATAAAGGAATAAACTATTTGGAATAGGATCTAAAAGATGCTTATGCTCTTTAAGAGTCTCTCTGGTTTTCCTCTGATCTCTTTAAGATCCAGTGTTTAATTTTATTATCATTAACATGTGTTAATTTTCAAATGTTTTATTTAAATTTGTATTTCAAAAACAGTTTCCATGTATCTATTAATCAAGGTTGACTAAATCTATACATTTATTAAGAAATGATTATAAATTGGGTAACAGACTATTATGTAAAATTGGAAAAGAGGTATTTTTATTTATATTAAAGTAATTAAAAAATATTTTTATTTATATTAAAATTATTATTTTATTTATATTAAAACAGAAATAAGAGCATCCTATATCTATTTTATATTTCAAGGGCATTTTAGTTTATAATATTTGGTTAATGTTCTCTTTCTTTTTATTAAATTGACATCCAATGAACAAGATCACAGAAATTGGATTAATAAAGAAAACATTTACCTGAAGTAGTCACTTGGATATCAATATATAGCATTGATGTCTAGATGATAGATATTATTTTGCCATTAAAAATATCAAAATTTTTTGGAAGTTGTCTATGAAATAGTTAAGGGTAAGGAAAATTTAATTTAATTTTAATCCATTTAAATTTATAGAAGAACCTATATGAGCTCATAAATCTGGAAAACCATAGAACAAATCAGCAATTGATCTGGTCGAAAAAAAGTTAAGGATGCCAGTCATGATTCTCCTCAGGTGTGCTGTGTTGGATATGGTTGAATCTCACACAGCATTCATTCCTACATCTTCTTAGTAGGACTTTCTATAATACAGAGTCTGGACTTCTAAAGCTATATTTACCAGACTCCTATCTGACCAATATTCTTCTTAAAAGTTAATGTTTCCACCAAATGAATTCATGCATGTGAAATGTGCAGGGTGGAAACATTAAAGAGGCCACTCTCCTGTATCCCTTGGGTTCTTTCTAGAGATACATGAGATGCTAAAAGAGATGGCATCTTCTGTAATAGTTCTTCAGTATCTCTGAGAGGCAGTGGTGACAGTGGCCACTCCCTGTTGGCAGCTTACACTTCTTTGGCTTCAACCACACTGATGTTTTGGACCCTGGAAGTTCCTTCTTGATTTCTCACCTTTCTGAACGTGGTAGAGACAATAGCTCTCTTCAAGGGTCTCTGCTGCTATGTTCTGGGATCATTCGTGGAGACCCAACTTAAAGCCCGCTCCTTCAACCCTTCCAGTCTTTCTGTCGAGTGCTTTATTTATATTAAGATCCTTTATCTTCAAAATTCAAGAGAGATTTTTGTTTCTCGCACCAAGTCCTGCCTGATATGGCCTTTTGTGGTTCTAGGATTTTACAACTTTCAGTCCAAAATATAATAATCAACTAAGCTTCCTACATAGTTTTCTCCTTCAATACTACAGTAGAGTAAAATGGAGTTTTTAAAATAATATTTCCTCTGGAATTCAATATCCAGAGTGAGTCTTAATAGCAGGCATTTGTGCTTATATAGCAACCCTGCTTATCCCAGTTCTGTCATCAAGCCCACCTTGGGTGGTAGGAAAAAGAGCAAGGGTTCTTCTTTTGCATTTCACATAGAAGTAAATTGAAGCTAGTCATTGTGATTTGTCCAAGGACACATGACTAGTTAGATCTGGAATAGGAATTTAAAACTAGATCTCTGGCTAAATTCAGGGTCCTTTCCAGTCTACCATGATGCCCCCAAACAGGATCCTTTTGGTAATAACAACAACAAATTTTTTTTTTTTAATGAGAGGGAGTTTTGCCCAGGCTGGAGTGCAATGGTGCAATCTCAGCTCACCACAACCTTCGTCTAAGGGGTTCAAGCGATTCTCCTGCCTCAGCCTCCTGAGTAGCTGGGATTATAGGCATGCACACCCAGCTAATTTTGTATTTTTAGTAGAGATGGGGTTTCTCCACATTGGTTAGGCTGGTCTTGAACTCTTGACCTCGTGATCCACCTACCTCAGCCTCCCAAAGTGCTGGGATTACAGGCATGAGCTACTTCACCCGGCCAACAAAAAACTTTTAACAGAGTCTAAATGAATACAAGTTTAAAGATTTTTCCAAAGAATCTCTGTTATTTTAGGATTCATACATATGAAGCTTAGATCCCTACAAACTCACTTTTTGAGCTATTGTCTTTAAAATAGCTACTTTTTAATGATGCATATACAGTCCATTTTTTGTCTACACCATGCAAGATGTGTGAGCGTTGGAAAACCTCACTGCTGCTTTGAGACAAAATGGGTAAGCCAGCTGCCATGGCTCATGTCTGTAATCCCAGTTCTTTGAGAGGCCAAGGCATGTGGATCACTTGAGTTTAAGAGTTTAAGACCAGCCCGGGTAACATGGTGAAACCCTGTCTCTGCTAGAATACAAAAATTAGCTGAGTATGGTGGTGCACACCTGTAATCCCAGCTACTTGGGAGGCTGAGGCAGGAGAGTCACTTAAACCCCGGAGGCAGAGGTTGCAGTGAGCCAAGATCGCACCACTGCACTCCAGCCTGGGTAACAGAGCAAGACTTCATCAAGAAAAAAAAGGGCAATGTATGCTCTATAGTCTTTAAAGATATTTTACATCTTCCATCAGTGTGGAAACATGCACATGCAAAGACAGCTATTCAGATATAATGTTAAAACAAATGTTTTTGTTTTTATTGCCTAATAAGTGACATTTCTGCATTCATCAAGATTCTATATTTGTTACTCCACCTTTTCTTCCTCTCAACATACTTTCAAATGTTGTGTTTTGCTGATCCCTGTTAAGACTGGTCCCATGGCCTCTCATAGAAATCACATGGCAGATTAAGAATATGGTAGGCATGAATGAAGTATAGAGGGTGAGTTGCCTGCTCCCAAGCATGATGCAGAATGCAAGGTCGTGTCAATTGAGAGACCAGAGCTATATTACTTGTGCAGGGAGGTGGATATGCCTTGTTTATATTACAACTTGAGCAGGGCTTCTGGAGGGCTATAGCTTTATAATTATTTGTCTTTTTTTCCTAGCAGAGAACCTAGGTCTGGCACCCTCGCGGTGGTGGTGTGCAGGAGATACTTGTGGAATGAAGGAATTGTCTGTTGCGTGTCTGGCTCACAGTGGGTTCACACAGGGGAGTGTGCAGCCTTGAGGCAGACCTAGAGGACAGCCATGCTCCTGTGAGACCTTTGTGACCTTTGAGGTGTTGTGTGCCATTGGTTGGAATACCCTGCTCCTTTTCCTTCCATTCCATCTGAAATCTCCCAGGCTCCTAAGGGTCTCTGTGGTCTTCTTAAATGGGATTTCTCCATGTGAGTTTGAGAAGGAAAATATTTATTGACAGTGCAGAGATCACTGCTGTTACAATGCTGATTTCATTTAAGGTCCAAATATGGCTTAAGATTGAGTGTGTACTCCACTGTAATTCAATATTGGCTGAAGAATATGATGTTTAATGTATTTGTATCTCATATTCTAAATGTTACCATTAGTTCCTATTTTCAGAAAGAGATGCTCATACGTACACCAAATATTGCAATGAAAATTGCCATTAAAGAAATTCAGAAGTGTTGGGAGTGACAGAACAAAAGATGTATCATCGTGAAAACATTCTATCACGATGAAGATTCACAAAGAGAAAAAAGAATACTTGTGCTTTATTACTAAAGTGAGAAAAGTGACAAGACATAGTTCTAAATTTGATTTATAATAAACTTCCACCTGCACCATTCTTTGTGTACAGAAGCAATGGAAGTCATTGGGACAATGCTTTTAATTTCCTCCTTCTCCACTCCTCATTTAATGTACTTGGGCCCCCTCCATTATTCCAGCTGCTCTCCTGCCCCTGAGGAAGCACCTCGCCTTCTGCATTTATATTTTGGAGCCCATCCTTCCTGGCATCTCTGAATCCTGACTTCATTATTATCTGCCACCACTCCCCTTTCTTTTGACAGTATCTATGTGAGTTTTTCCTCAGTTGAAGCTTCCCTGAGAACATATCAATATGCCTTTACTAGTAAAAATTCTAACATCAAAACCAACACATTGTTCCCCAGCCCTTTTTTCTCCTTTAGTTACCATCTTTTCCCTCATCTCCTTCCCTCTACTATGAAAGCATAATGCACTCACTGTCTCCCTGTTCTCACCTCCTACCCACTTCTTCTCAGCCCTCCAAAGCCTTTTTCTGCCCTCACCACTACTTTGAAATTTCTCTTGCTATGGCTGTGGGCAACATGGCTCCCAGCAACCCCAAATGATATTTTTCAGAATCTTCCTTGTTTTTATTTCCTGCAGTACCTTCCACCCATTTATTCATTCACTCACCAGTCATACTTTAAAAATGTACTGATGTCTCTTTTAAACGTTGTGCTAGTGTTGTGGATTGATGATGATTAATGATTTCATGCCTGCCCTTATTGGGGAGAGAGATGCTAAACAAATAGAATCACAATTATTTTCATTATAACTGCTACAAAGGAAAAAAGTACAAGTGAGTATAGGAAGTGTGGAAAGTTTCCCTGGAAAATTCTATTTATGAAAAGTGGGATTCTTCTACATGAGAAGAATGTGTCAGGTGGAGGGAACAGTAGGTGTGGGTATTCCAAAGAGCCAAAGAACACAGGATTTTGAAGGACAGAAGCAGAATTAGCATGTGGAGAGTATGGCTCAGATAATGTGGATGAATGGCAAGGACCTGCATATATACTGCTTAGGTTCTTGCAGGATTTTAGAGATAAAATCAACCAGAAACGATTAAATCCATGTTTTCAACCCTGGCACTATTGGCATTTGGGCCCACTAGTTTTTGTTGTAGAGTCTGGTCTGTGTAACATGATGCTTAGCAGCATCTCTGGCTCTAGATATTAGCTGTCAGTTGCCAAATCCCCAAGTAGTGACAACCAAAATTGTCTCCAGACATTGTCAAAAGTCCCCTGGGTTGCAAACTTGCCCCTAGTTGAGAGCCACTGATTAAAATGATAAATGATATACTGTGCTCTTAGAAGTATCAGGGCAGTTCACCACCCTCCTTCCAACCCCAAAGGCCAGTAAGTACATGAAAAGATGTTTAACATCATGAGTCCTTGGGGAAATGCAAATTAAAAACACAATGAGATGCCACTGCATGCCACCAGAGCTATATGTTATTGAAATTATTGTTTTTTTTTTTTTTTTTTCTTTTTTTTTTTAAAGATAGGGTTTCACCATGTTGGTAAGGCTGGTCTTGAACTCCTGACCTCAGGTGATCCACCCGCCTTGGCCTCCAAAGTGCTTGGATTACAGGCACGAGCCACCCCGCCACGTCCTGGTTTTTCTTATCTGATGTCTCCACTAAGCCGGGAGCACCTAGGTTGATTGGGGTTCTGGGCTTTAATTTGGTTCTCTTGTGATTATCTGAAATATCTTGCATGGTACTTGAAGAACAATGCTTCCATCGTTTCCCAACGTTGTGTTAAAAGGGATTTTTCTGCTTGTCCTGTAGCAAACCAGTATCTTCACATTGCTTCTCTCCACTGTTTTGTATCCTCTACTCTAGACCTTCTTCATTTCTTCTGCTTTTCTTTATTTTGGGAAATTTCAGAGTGGACACACTCTTGAAGGAAAAGTCTCATCAATGCTGATACACACGGATATTTTACTTAAATGATCTTAATCCCCCAATTAGCATCCAAGACTCCCTTTATAATGTTTTCATTTCATAGTCAGGGCTGTATTGCTTATGTTTAGTTTGACAGGCATCACATCTGATTTTCTGTGACCCTTAGAATTCGTTGTCCCTTGCATGGCTGTTTTCCCCCAGTGTCTCTATTTGCTGTGTTTGGCTCTGCTGCTTCCTGATGCAAGCCTTGGGCAATCCCTGTGGAACATCACTTGTTATTTTTCCTGTTGACTCTGTAGTATTGATTAGTTTAGAAGTGCATGCCTCTATTCATGTGTGTTCTCTTGTAATAGCATAAAAACATGAGAAGCGCTGTGGAGTGAGAATTGTGGTCAACCTTGGCCAGGAGACTTTCTGACAGTGGTGCTAAGGAATGTGCTGTGGGTCTGTGGACTGGCCCATGACATGAGCCTTGAGGTTTAGGGTTATGCTTTGTAGTAGTTTACTAGGACTTCCATAATAAAGGACCACAGCCTGGGTGGATTATACAACAGAAATTTATTTTCTCACAGCTCTGGAGGAAGTGGGAGATAAAGGTGTCAGCAGGGTTGCTTCCTGCTGAGGGCCATGAGGGATGGATGTGTTCCAGGCCTCTCTTCTTGGCTGGTAGATGGCCGACTTCTCCTGCATCTTCACATCATTTTCCTTCTGTACATCCCTGTGTCCAGATGTCCTCTTCTTGTAAGGACACCAGTTATGTTGGATTAGGGCCCTCTCTTAAGGCTTCCTTTTAACGTAATCATCCCTGTAAAGACCCTATCTCTAAATAAGCTCACTCTTTGAGGTACTGAGGGTTAGGACTTCAACTTGTGAGTTGTTGGGGAGGTGGGCATGACAGAGCCAATGACATTCCTCAACCTGGTAAAGTGTAGCTCAGAGGAGAACAACATGACAGCCCTTGTTAGATACTGAAGAATTGACACTTAGGAAGTTAGATTTATTTTTTACTACTTAAAAGTTAAAAATTAGATGGTAGCTGCATATGTGGATAAAACCATAAACTATCTTGCTGGAATTGTGTGACAAGAGCACTGAGATTGCTTTGTGAGAAATTTCCCTGTTAAGGTGTATCCCCATAAAGGTTTCTTCTAACAGAACTATAACGAGAACCACATAGGACACTTGTAAATGTTCTAGTCGCCTCATTAAAACAAGTGAAAAAGAAACAGATGGAATTAATATGAATAATATATTTAATTTAATCCAGTGTAGCCATTTTGACATGTAATCAGTGTCAAAAATCATTAGTGAGCTATTTTCTATTCTTGTTTCCATTCTTAGTCTTTGAAATCTTGCAGCATATCTTAATCTCAGCAGTCGCATTTCAAGTGCTCAGTAGTCACAAGGGAGCCACAGCAGCTTTTGTACTGGACAGCAGCAGTATAGGGCATGCATTCTCAACAGGAGCCATGTTGCTTCCAAGGAAATGAATAGTGGTTTTGGGGAATAAAAAACTCTTCTTACTCTCTTTTTTAATTTTTGGTATAAAGCACAGTTATACATACAGCATATAAACAGATATTCAGTGTATCTGCTGTATTGAAATGTCATGGGGGATGATTAGAAAAATAAAACCCCAAAAAGCTCCTTTGCAGGGCAATAATGGAAAATGTTGAGAACCACTGTTATAGAGCGTGTACTAGAAGGTTTAATTTCCAGCGCTTCCCATACCAGTTTGACTGGCTTTCCTTGAGCAAGTTCGTTAGCCCAAGCCTTGGTGTAGGTATCTTTAAATGGAAATAATAATAATGTCTCCCTCTTAAGTTATTATGAGCGTTAAAGGAGAAAATCTACGTGAAGTTTGCCACAGTGATTGCTTAGAGCAAATGTTGAGGATATATCAGTTACTATTCAGTCAGGGATTTTTATAAAAAAGGTATACTGGTATTAGAAGTGAGTTTGAATTAGTAGTGCCTTTGCCATTTCATCTCAGTTTCTTTAATATCTATTATTGAGTTGTATCAGTGCATTGATGAGCAAATCACTGCAATGTTAATGTTGATTCCAGTGACCCTTTTCTTCTTGCTGAATTGTTTCTTATTCTTCAGGATTTTGAGGTTTTGTTAAGGTCTTTTGCTTTGCTCCTTGATCATTTTTAATTTGGCTTAAAGACTCTTTAGAGATTGATGTAAATTACTAAATAGCATCTTCTTAATTACTATATTAGTCTTCACTATTTATGATATTGGAATGTCAGTAAGATGTGTTCTAGCAAATAAAAAGCAGCAAGTAGAAATTTACTGAACATTATCTGCTATTACCAACTGAAGACTGGTATGTTTATTACTGTTTTCTTTTTTCAGACAAATATTTGTCAGAAAAAAAACTTACAACTTTAAGTAAATTACAGTTGAATTCTTAGAAGTACTGTACTTACAAGATATTGTTTGCCTACATTCTGAGGTCACAGGTGTTCTTGGAGGAAAGCATCAATATATTCTTGACTCAAAGCCTTACCCGTTATAGGCCTACATCATGGTTTTTTAAGTGTGGCCCTGGACCAGCAGCATCAGCATCACCATGAGCTTCTTAGAAGTACCGATTTTCAAACTCCTTCCCAGAGCTACTAAATGAGAGACTCCAAAGAAAGATCCCAGCAATCTGTGTTTTTACAATATCTCTCAGTGAACCTGATGCGTACAAAAGTTTCGAAGCCACAGTCTTATGAAATACATATGTTATAGATACTGATGGAGAGGTAAAAGATTAAAATAAAGACCTTCTGAGAGTTGTCTTCATCATTCTGCAGTCAAAGGTCCCAAGAGTCCCAACCTGTCTGCAGTTTCTTTGTCAATGAAGGTTGACCATATGTTTCATGTTTCAAACCTGGACATATGTTCTGACAATTAAGAATATTTGAGATCTGCGTTGAGTAGCTACTTTGGTATGGGGAGAATATAGACACTAGCAGCTATGTGGGAGGTGGGAAAACAAGCAGGTGGAATTGAAAATAGACATTCATATATTTCTGGGTCAAATCCTGCCTTGCATGGCAAGAATTCCAAGTTCCAGCTGATCTTGGAATGTTAGAGATGATTATGAAGGAAGCAGGCAGGGAGCCGAGATAAATGATCACTTAACAGAGGAACTGTGGCCGGAAGAGTGGGGTCAAGAAAACATTGAACAAAGAAGGTTTGATTTTGAAGGGGGAGAAGGAATAAGCTAGAAATGGAAGTATCTGAAACAAACTAGGCAGCCTAGAATAGTGTTCCTAAATATAAATTTTGAAAAATTTTACTCTGCTCACTTAAATGTTATTGTCTGGGATCCTTGCAAGGAATTGTCACCAAGATTTTGATTAGAATTTTGTCAGATGCTCTGATAAGAAAAGGAACTGACCTGAAAAAGATACGTTACACCTACAGTTAATTCTAAATTCCTCTAGAAGTGGGAATATGTGCTGTGTGCAGCCTGTCAAAACTTTTATTTTGCCCACTTCTAGAAGTAACAAAATGGGACTGAAAATATTGCTATGATTTATTGGAAATATTGCTGTGAACTATTATGCACGCAATCTCATGAAAGAAGCCTAAAGTGTTTTAAAAATTATTCTTTTATTATAATATTGTTTGTTTCCAAATGTCTTTTTTTGACATTTAGAAGTAATTGTGAAATTTTAAAATTCCAGCTGAAGTTCCTTGCAACAGCATAGTCCTTGTAAAAGATATTTTTCAAACTGCATGTTAAGGATGTATATGTGGAATATCAGGATAAAACAGAATTGCAGTTCCTAAATAAATAAATAAATAAACATAGTACTATCACGTGATCTAGTAATTCCACTTCTGGGTATATACTGAAAAGAACTGAAACCAAGGACTCTAAGATATATTTGTGCACCTATGTTCATAACAGCATTATTCGCAATAGCTAAAAGGTAGAACAACCCAGATATTCATCAGTGGATGAATGGATAAACAAAACATGGCATATACACAAATGGAATATTATTCTGCTTTAAACAGGAAGGAGATATAACACATGCTCCATGAATGAAGTTTTAGAACTTTATGCTAAACAAAATAAGCCAAACACAGAAGGACAAATACTATATGATTTCACTTATATGTCTACTTAGAATAGTCAAATTATTTAATTACCTAGAGTAGTCGAATTTATAGATACAGAAAGTAAGAATGATGGTTGCCAGGATATGGGGGGAGGAGGGAATGAGGAGTTAGTGTTTAATGCATGTGTCATTTCAGTTTGGGAAGATGAAAAGTTCTGAAGATGGACGGTGCTGATGATAGTAGCACAGTGAGGTGAATGTATGTAATACCACCGAAATGTATATTTGAAAAGAGTCTATGTTACGTTCTGTATATTTAACTACCGTAACAAAGAATATCCTGATAAACTTTCATTTAGTATTTTGATACATCTGTTTTTAAATATAATCCACTAAAATAATAATGAACATTTTTATGTGGCAAATGTGCCCAGATACTTTACCCCAAATTATCCTAGATAATTTCTCACAAAAACCTTCTGAGTTAGGTATGATGATTATCTCCTTCTTTTTTCACTTGTGTAAAGTTGTGCGCTGATGTGGGACAAGCAGGAATTTGAACCCAGGAGGACATCTTCTAGAACCAGGATCTTATAATAAAAATATGTAGATTAAAATCATTCATATCGCCCTGCCTATTAGGAATAAAAAAAGTCCCAAATGTCAAAATTAACTTTGCAAGTTCTAATTTTCATTACAAGTTCTTTTAATATGCTAGATGATATGACACACTACGGTTATGTGTATGAAAATGTTTAAAAAGCTGGCAATTTATATCTCTCTAAAAAATGTAATTCCTGCAAAGACCTGAGTGTTTCAGTATAAAAATCCACATCCAGTGACATGTATTTTCTTGTGCAGATGGTATGTCTTGCTGAAAATTGCTTAGAGAAAAGAACACTTATTTTAGAAATGTTTAATATTGTAATTACAATGTATGTGAGTTTTGATTTGCACTATGCATGCTTTAAACTCAGAAGACTATATACCTATAATGTTTTATTTTAGCATGTAAAATTGAAATTTGCAACGAGTTTGTATATATCTTTCTGAGCATGTAGAAGATGGCCTTATTTACTGTTACCTTGGAAATAGTGATGCTCAAATGCTATGTTTTACTTTCTTTATTACAATTAAAAATCATTTTATGGACCAAATGTAATTTTAAATACTATTCTTTTTTTTTTTTTCTTTTGAGACTGAGCTTCGCTCTTGTTACCCAGGCTGGAGTGCAATGGCATGATCTCGGCTCACCGCAACCTCCACCTCCTGGGTTCAAGCAATTCTCCTGCCTCAGCCTCCTGAGTAGCTGGGATTACAGGCACGTGCCACCATGCCCAGCTACTTTTTTGTATTTTTAGTAGAGACGGGTCTCACCATGTTGACCAGGAGGGTCTCGATCTCTTGACCTCGTGATCCACCCGCCTCAGCCTCCCAAAGTGCTGGGATTACAGGCATGAGCCACCCCACCTGGGCCTTAAATACTATTCTTAAGCATTGATTTTAGTTAATATTAATCATACAAAATATGTAATGATGTTTACTGTTAAAATTATTTGAAAAACTAAATACTGGTTTTTAACAGAAAACATACCTTGATCAATAAACACATAATGGTTTTTACCTTTATAAGTTATGTATAAGTATTCTGATTCCTAGAAAAGCACCAGAGTTACATAATGGATAATTCTATGAAGTTAAAAATGCCATGTCTAATTTCTTTTGAAATTTTTCTTAATAATTGATGACTTTGGAGAATCTCTTTATAATTATTACGTCTTAACTCCAAGATAGATTTTTCTACAATGATATATGTTGATATTCATGTTTATTCTTACATTTCTAGGATTCAACTATTGTTACTCCAATTATTTTGAGGACTGACCCTCAGGGATTTTTCTTTTACTGGACAGATCAAAATAAGGTAAGAAATGAGATATGTCTTTCTTACATTTTTCAGTCATTTACTAATTTGAAAATTATTTATGTATCTTATCTATAGAAGTACATGCATTTCACAGATCTTTTGCAGTTTATTTAAAGGTTCTACTTTTAAAGAATATCTAAGATATTCTTAGGATTTAGGACTTTTCAAAGTCACTAGTTTGAAATATTAGATTTGCCAAATTCTAGAACAATTGGTATTTGTTAGTTCTGCTCATATTATGTGTTAGGATAAGAACAGGGAAATTTGAATTACATTTGGTGTAGAACATAATTAGCCAGTGTTACTGATTTAAGTCCCCACCCATAAAGGATTCAGAAAAATGATGAGAAAATAACTTTTGACCCCAATAGCCATACCGTTGGCTTTTATTTCTCTCTCTTTTCCCCTGTGCTATTCATTAAGGACTCTCTCAGAATCCTGCAGGAATTTGGCCTTGATAATTTGTTCATGTCAGAAAATCAAGAATAAAATTCCTTTAGCCTATTACTGCAGTTGTCAGGAATTGCTTACTAAATTAGCTTTCTGCCCACAATACTATGAATTTAGTATCTCATTTATTATGAAACCAATTGATGATTCTGTACTGAATTATTAAAAAGTAGAATGTCTGCTGATCATAAGATTTATTTGGAATTTAATAGGCAGTTAGATGAGAACACGCATGAAAAGTGGTTATTATTTCAGACATCATTGCCACAGTCCTATACTTGAACCTTAGAGGCCACAGAATGTAGAATGTTTTTGTTCTCTAAGTTTTGATATATGGAGAAATGAAATAGGGTTTCCTGAGAATGCTAAATATATATTGAAAACAATAGAATAGTAATAGTATACCATTAAAATAGCTGGAACCTCCACAGTTACTGATGGAGGAACAAATTGTTAGCTCTTTCAAAACTCCACATTAGTTTCTTATATCCAGAGTTCCTGGAGTTGTCTGTCAGCTTTGCCTTCTGTCTCTGGGGCAAGCTCAATTATATCTGTGAGGAAGGTGGTGGAAATGGCCTTGTGCGATGGCATGGTGAGGGCCGTGTGGATCCCTGGGGGAGTTCTTAGCATGCTGGAAGGTAATGTATGGTCCCAGGGCCACTCCTGAATCAGCCTGTTTATACATCATTCAAAAGGCAAAGTTCAGTCTTGTCCTGGAGTTAGATGCTAAATCTGTGTGCCCTGGAACCATGTGTGGCTGTAGAAGTGGGGGTAAACCATAGACCCTATGCTAATGTCAAAAATTGTATTTGAGTAAGATTTTCTACTTAATGCTCACATTTATTATTGGGTGTGTTAATTGCTTTAGCTTAGACATTCTATTTGATTTCCTGCTGTTATATGTAAAACAATGGCTTGCAAGAGGTTTGTTTTTTGGGTTTTTTTTTCTTCTCCTAAAGGATATTTTTAGAACCATTGAAACTATATTCATGAAATGCCTAGAGCATTTCTAAAGGTTGGGTATTTGTACAAGAGACCAAACTGTCAGTTTGATTTTTGAACTTGTAGATCAAGCTTCTATAAAAGCAACAGAAGATATTCTGGGATTTTTAAATAATTCATTGCAACTCAGTTAAGCTCCCCTCTAGACCAATCATCAATATTTCTTTGCTTAATAAAGAAAAAGGGTTTAGGACCAAAGGTTCTTTGTTGTGTCTCTAATGTGAACCCAGTATTTTGACCCATGCTTATT
The DNA here is from genome assembly GCF_001604975.1 of Cebus imitator. Lineage (NCBI taxonomy): Eukaryota > Metazoa > Chordata > Mammalia > Primates > Cebidae > Cebus > Cebus imitator. Next base: position 4,732,230 of record NW_016107346.1, on the reverse strand, counting down.
TTCAAATGTAGGAAAATTTGTTTTCATTTTTTATGCAAACTTTTTTTATCTTGGTTGTAATGCTGTTTGTGACCAACTGAAACAGATAATGTGGTAGCAATTCCTTTTATCACTTTATTACTTTTCTTTTCATGGATATTACAGTTCTAGCCAAGAGATAGAAATAGTAAATTTTACTTTTCACTTTCTAAATACCAAAGTCATCTCTCAGTCATTTATCAGAATTTGGAGGCTTATTTTTTAGTCAGTGATCATATATCTTAGAATCCAAAAGATGAGAGGATTCAAGAAAAAAAAAAAAAACTTACCGTTCTTTCAAGTTTGTCATTTTCTTTCTGGCTTTAAGCCCAGTCCTGGAACCAGAACGAGTGATTCATCCACTTTAGGAGATGGACGACTGTAAGTGATGAATTAGAGTAAATGTGTGCTAGGAGAAATGGTGCGTGCAAATAAAGGATGGCACGCCAAGCTTTTACTGGGTATTTTTGCATAAGATCATTTGAAGGTACATGGATGAATGACACAATCATGAAGCTACTTAGAGGACCACTTTCTTTAAAATATTTTTTATCTGGCAATTAGTTTTAGGAATCTGCCACATGTACCACAATAGAGATAACCTCTCAGAGAAAAAGAAATGTGTTGCCTTTAAGTTTATCCCTTGATTTTATACACTGTGTTTTCCTTTGGTTTGGAAGCTTGCATTGGTATTTATTGTAATATGCCTTTCTTCTCCCTTTGGGCTTGTTCCCAATATATTCCCTTTTTAGTCCATGAAGCTTGTACCAAAGCACTTGGATTAGCAATCATCTGAGGCCTAGTCTGCTCAGAGGTGAGCAGAAATTCCTAGCAAAGAGGATTCAACAAGACTTTTTGTTTTTCTTTTTTATAGCATTGAAGGTAAATGGTCACATTGTATGGTGTTCTATGCATGTCCTTCTCTTGTTGTGGCTACATCAGATTTTATTATCAGAGCCACTTATTTCAAGCCAATGGCTTTCCCCTTTGTAGAAAATGACATGCTGCCTTCCAAACCCCTCCTTTGATTTGTCACCATAGAAATGATAGGTGACAAAGAAGACAGCACAGATGATGGATTTAGGAATTAAAAACTAAAGGTAGCGAGTCATTTTTAGGTAGCAGAAATGTGCTTTAGTGAAACACTGACAGAATGTTTGGAGTTGGTGGAAGCAGATAAATATGAATATTATTTTTAGGGATAAATGTTCATGCTTTGTACCAGCTCTGGACTTATTTTAATAATTCTCTTCACGGTATTGTTGGCTCTGTAAATCTTAATAAAATTAGCAAAAATGAATTTATGAATATGACTATTTTCAGCAGAGTTGTTTTCTTGTGTAAGTGTAGGTGATGTGAAGAGGATGCATTTATCTGTAAGTCATGGGTCAGAAGGGAGTCCTGCACAGCCTGAGTACTTGAGAGGCTGCCTGCATTAGGCTGTAACTTTCCTCTGGATCTGTGCCACGTGCGCACAAGGAACCAATACAGGAAGTATTAGCTGTGAAAACCATGTGAACTATAAGAATCTGCTCCACTGGTTTTAAAAGAAAGGCTAAAGAAGAAAAAAGGGTCAATGTTAAAGAGCTAACCAAAATCTATTCTGCTAGAATATAAAAAAAATTAGACCTTCGCCTTGCAACTTGATGCCCTGCTTCTGTGCCAAGGTTGGTGTAAAAATAAAACTAGTTGCCGCGAGTTCAGATCCAAGAAGTTCAATATAGTTCAGTAAACTCATCCTTGTCTTCATCAAATGGGTGCTTAGGGGAAGGGAGGAGGAACACATCATTAAATTTAAAGTGGAAGGGGAGGAAAAACACATAGTTTACATGAAGAACTCCTATTACTTCCTTTTTTTGTTATAAATTGTATTTATTTTTAATATTGTGGATACCATACAAATATCTTTTTATCTGTAAAAGAGTAAAGTGGTATAACTTCTTTAAACCGCAATCTCCCATGGATTCCAATCTTTAAACTGCACTCCCCCAACTCCAATCCTAGTTCTCTATTCAGAATCAACTAATAGTAATAGCTTCATAATTTCTTTCTAGGTCTCTTTTACATAAATTTGTGCATACATAACTATGGAAATATTTCATTTTGTTTTGCTTATGTTCATTTTTATACTAAGTCTCATCATATTATTTTAACTATTCCACAGTTTCCTTTCACTTTACAGTATGTCTTGGAGAACTTTTCAAGTTAGTACATGTGTGTCTATCTCATTCTGTTAAATTGCTCTATTTTAGGGAATTTTTCATGCTAGTATGTGTGTATCTATCTAATTCCTTTAAATTGCTCTATCATATGTTAAAGAATTAATTACCAAATTTTATTTAAGAATATGAAAGTTCTCATTGATGGATTCTTGGCATTTGTTTCTAATTTGGAGTTACAAGGAAGCCTGTAATATGGAGTAATAGTCAGCTCTGTGTAACCCTCTCTGGGAATATGGGTCAGGGATTCCCTAAGATAAATGCTCAGAGGTGCGATTGCTGATTCAAGGCTATCTATACCTATCCTAAATTTTAGTTAATGGCTCTACCATTTTATAACCCCACAAGTCTTATTTGAATGGAACTGTGTTCTTCAACCCAACCAACAGTAAAAGGAAATACTTTAATTTTTGCCAAACTGATGCAAATGTTATATTGCCTTGTTTTAATCTGCAATTGCCTGATTTGCTAGTAAACTGTATATATTATCATATACTTATTGGCTATTTCAGTTCTTCCTTACATGGATTGCCTATTTATATCTCTTGCCCTTGTTTTGACAGTTCTCTGTGTATTCTAGATGTATTCCTTTAGCTGATATAAATGTTGCAAATACATTCTTCCTGTCTGTGGTTTATCTTTGACTTGCTTAACATTTAATATACGGGTAACAAAAGATGACTTGAAGCTTTAAATTTTGATGTAGTTACATTTCAACTACCTCCCCGCTTTTTGCTTTATTTAAGATATTTCTGATTCCTTTTCTCATCACCATTATTAATCTAGGTTTTTAACGCATATATAATATAGTATGAGGACTGGTGTGAGGTAGATCTCTAACTTCAGTTTCTTCCTATCACTCATAGTGCTGACACTTTCATTACCTTGTTTGGATGCCCCAAATATCTGTTACATTTTAATACCTGTGGATTGCTGGATTCTGGTTTCCTACTTCATTTTTATCTCATTTATTTTCTGCCTTTCATACTTTCTGGTTCAACACATGTAACTCTTTTTGTTTATCCATAATCCTAGATGATAGATTTAAATTTATACCTGCATATTTAGTCATTTCTAGTGACTTAGGACAAGAAAGATTCGTTCTTCCATCCATGCCATCTGCCATTTTGTTCTGGCTTGTGAATTTGCATGAGACACCATTCTGGATGTTTGTACAGAGTGATGATTCAGTTTCCATTAATGGTAGCCATAGATAGCCTTCTCTTACGATAACCTTAAATTTCTACAGAGTTCAAAAGCAAATTTTAAAAGTTAAATATTTACGTAAGTCACAGTAACATTTTTCAGCATGAGTCCAGAGTTCAAACATATTTTGGATGATGCATCATAAACGTCAACAAGAAAATCTAGTGATTTCCTATTAGAAATAGTTTGGCTTCCATAAAAGACTACTGGACACCACACATTTCATTAATGATTTTTAGCAGTAAAGCTTTCTCTTTGGGATATACTTCTCTAGGGTATCCCAAAAACATCAACTTTGATCCTTCTTGGGTATGGTAAATGGGATAGGTCATTTAAGAGTCCACTGAGTGATTAAATGCAATGATGTAGTTATAAATTTAGAATATAAATGCTATTCATTTTAACAGACATTATCTCTTAAAAAAAAAAAAAAAAAAAAAAAAAAAAAAAAAAAAAAAAAAAAAAAAAAAAAAAAAAAAAAAAATTATCTTTAAAAAAAAAAAAAAAACAACAGCAACATTTATGTGAGGATTTCTTTGTGAGGGCTGGGATTGTTCCTTGGCCTGGAGCAGTGTGTCAGTCATTGTTGACTAAGAAGCAGCATCTACGGACTAAGTCTTTTCCTTCACTTTTTCTGAATTTCCTTCAGCAGCATTGATGATATTAATAGCTAGAATAGACACAGTGCCATATCCATACCCTCTTCCTCATCATTCCTGAGAACACAAACTGGGCTCCAATGGCTGGCCAGTGCCTGCGTTCTTTTGCTTTTCCTGGCTACTAAAACTCATGTTGCCACCCATACAGCTGCCCAGAAATTCCTGGCAATTCACACTCACCCTGACCAATGGGATTCAGTGAATAAATACCACATCTCCCTCACCTCTTGGGTGGGATAACTTAAAGGTGCATGCTTTATATTATATCCCAGAACTCTCTAGTTGGATTAAGCCCAGTTACCTACAGTGGTAACTAATTTGAAAATATTCCCCTTATGGGCTTCCTCCCCTTCCTGTCTCACTTCTCCCCTCTTGACTGTGTTCTAAAACCACCTCTAAAATAAACTACTTTTACTAGATTCCTTATCTAGCAACTGTTTAAGGCAGATGCATAGTGCTAAACAACTTAATATAGATGCCCCCAAATGAAGTGTTTTAAAAGGATTCCTTGGTTAAGAGGCATTGGAACATATTAGGTGAACACTTTTGTTTGAAGCCAAGACTGGTTTTCCTAAAACAGTTCTAATTTGGGAAGCCCAAAGCTGGTTGAAGAAACCAGCTTTGAAGCGGTGACAGATGTGGATTGTCACAGTCTAGCTATGCTATGTATTTAATGAGCCATGCTCAGTGAATCTCTTTAATAATCAAAGCCTTGGTTTCATTATCTATAAGATGGGTGTTACTCTCTTAGAGCTGTTGTGAACAGTCAATGTGTAAAATGAATGACTTTGCATAATATCTGCTACTTTGTAAAGTTTCCATCCTTTGTGGTGGCTTTTATTATTGCTACATAATAAACAATTCATCTCTGACCAAACAGCTGTCCATAACTATTAGGGACCACAAAAATGTGCTGTTTTGAAAACCAAGTGACCATTTATTTATGTATATGTTTTTATTCTTTTTTTCTTCTTCAAGGCAACATTGATTTGTTTTTTGTTTAGACTCTGCTGTGGTCTTTTGATCTGAAACATTGAAGCTTATGTCTGTTTGGGCAAATAAGATGTTTATTTATGTATTTCATAATGTTTTGGGAACACAGCCATGGAAGGCAAAAGAAGGCATTTATTGTTTAAAAGGCTTTCCCTCTGAGGATAATTTGCTAATAAATACTCCATCATTGGTGAAAGTTTCTTGGACCTTTGGGAATTTGAAGCATCTTATGGCGCAACTTTTAAGATTATTTAAAGGACTTTGATAGGAGACAATAATACTATTCACAGGAAGAATTGGACACAATCATGGTTTCCTGTGCCTTTTTCCTAAGATAATCACTTTAGGGTTGTGACAACTACATGGGCGTCAGGCCACTCCTCTTCCTCCCTACTGGCCAAAAGCTTAGGGATTAAACCTTCAGTGTTTTTGAGCATAGTTTAGCCACTAAGCCAAGGTTCAGATTGCTGAGGAACAGATCTATTCTCACCATATAAATTTCCAAGTTAAGTTTTTCCATTTTTCTTAACATTACCTCCTTTTCACTTCTGTGACCCCTGAAGATTTTGCACCAGTGAACTCTGGCTAGTGTAGAATAGACATGCCGTGATGCCTTAGCTTATGTAGACACAACGTGCAAGTAAATGTTATTAGAATGGAATCATTTACGAGTTCTTCTTAGAAGATGTGATTCATGATTTTTTTGGTAGAATTTCTAATCCAAGTGTAGCCTCTTAAAGTATGTTTTAAAATTAGGCTTGTCATTTTGAGATGGCTTCATTGCAATTTCTTCGGAACCATTTTCAGGGTGCAAATGCATTAATATGATTTTTATGTCACCGTCACCACACTTTATGCGAATAACAACAGCAATGCTTATTTTAATACATTGTAACCAGAGTTTAGAAACATCTAATACTATAAAAATTCATTACTCCTAATATAATTTAATTACAAAATTATGCCTGTTTTATAAGTTGCATATATTTTGCTCTTCCCACTATTTTTGGATAAATTAAATTGGATATTTTCCATGCTCTGAGGATAGTATAATGGAATAGTTGTACTTTTTGATACCAAAAAATGGTTCAAGACATTGGATTGGAAGAATATGTGAAGGAAATACATTCTGCTTATTGTTAATAATTTTACTTCCTGTTATGGAGAAAATTCCTTTGACTTTGTTGCAAATAAAATCCCAAGGTACTTGGTATTGATATAATGCCATGTGTTTTTGTTTGAATTACAAATGTTGTAGGTAGAGTAGGCATTTTTGTTTGTTCTGTAGTTCATTTTTTTTTTTTTTTGCCAATTCAAGATTGTTTGATGGTACTGATGGAGACATCATTGAATTAGTCCATTTTCACATTGCTGATAAGATATAGCTGAGAGTGGGCAATTTACAAAAGAAAGATGTTTAATGGACTTACAATTCCAGGTGGGTGGGGAGGCCTCACAATCATGGTATACAGTGAAAGGCTTGTCTAACATGGTGGCAGACAAGAACAGAGGGCTTGTGCAGGGAAACTCCCATTTTTAAAACCATTAGATCTCATACCACTTATTTACTGTAATGAGAACAGCATGAAAAACCCACCCCTATGATTTCATTACCTCCTGCCAGTTCCCTCCCACAACACATGGGAATTCCAGATGAGATTTGGGTAGAAACACAGCCAAACCATATCATTCTACCCCTGACCCCTCCCAAATCTCATGTCCTGATATTTCATAACCAATCATGCCTTTCCAGCAATCCTCCACAGTCTTAACTCATTTCAGCATTAACTCAAAAGTCCACAATCCAAAGTCTCATCTGAGACAAGGCAATTCCCTTCTGCCTATGAGCCCGTAATATCAAAAGCTAGTTACTTTCTACATACAATGGAGGTATAGGCATTGGGTAAAAAGACCCATTCGAAATGAGAGGGATTGGCCAAAACAAAGGGGCTACAGTCCCCATCCAAGTCCGAAATCCAGCAGGGTGGTCAAATCTTAAAGCTCCAAAATGATCTCCTTTGACTCCATGTCTCACATCCAGGTCACACTGATGTAAGAGGTGGGCTCCCACAGCCTTGGGCAGCTCTGCCCCTTTGGCTTTGCAGGGTATAGCCCCCCTCCTGGCTGCTTTCATGGACTGGCATTGAGTGTGGCTTTTCCAGGGACAAGTTTAGCGTGCAAGTTGCAGGTGGATCTTCCATTCTGGGGTCTGGAGGATGGTGGCCCTCTTCTCACAGCTACACTAGGCAGTTCCCCAGTTGAGACTGTGTGGGGGTTCCAACCCCACATTTCTCTTCTGTACTGCCCTAGCAGAGGTTCTCTCTAGTTCAAAGTTCCACAGATCTTTAGGGCAGGGGCAAAATGCTGCCAGTGTCTTTGCTAAAACATAACAAAAGTCACTTTTGCTCCATTTCCCAATGAGTTTCTCATCTCCATCTGAGGCCACCTCCGCCTGGACCTTGTTGTTCGTATCACTATCAGCATTTTTGTCAAAGCCATTCAACAAGTCTCTAGGAAGTTCCAAACTTTTCCACATTTTCCTGTCTTCTGAGCCCTCCAAACTGTTTCAATCTCTGCCTGTTATGCAGTTCCAAAGTCGCTTCCTCATTTTTTGGGTATCTTTTTAGCAACACCACTCTACTGGTACCAATTTACTGTATTAGTCCATTTTCACACCACTGATAAAGACATACCCAAGACTGGACAATTTACAAAAGGAAGAGGTTTAAGGGACTTACAGTTCCACATGGCTGGGGAGGCCTCACAATCATGGTATAAGGTGAAAACACGTCTCACATGACATCAGGCAAGGGAAAAGGACTCCTGCAGGGAAACTCCCATTTTTAAAACCATTAGATCTCAAGAGACTTACTCACTATCACAAGAACAGCACAGGAAAGACCTGCCCCCATGATTCCATTACCTCGCACTAGGTCCCTCCTACAACATGGGGAAATTCAAGATGAGATTTGGGTAGGGACATAGCCAAACCTATCACTTGTCAAGGTGATAGGTTTATAGGCTATATTTACTCAGCAAAACAAGCCTCCTTTTGTCTTTTGGTAAAATAAATTTAAATCTAAATTTATATAATCTAAATATATAAATTTATATAAATCTAAATTTATATAATCTAAATAGCTGGGTTATTTAAACATTTATCACAAGCACACAAAATACTAAAACAATACAATTACTTTCTTCCATTTAAAAGTATTTTAAATTTAAATAATTTAAAAGGCAAAAATGGAAACTTTGAACAACTGATTTATTAGGAAGTTGGTACCTATTATAAATAAGTTTCTCAAATCTAGGGAAGTATATAATATTCACTAATTCACTTTGCACATACCTTTCATTATTGTTATTATTATCATTGTTATCCTTAGCACCACCAATGGCAAACACATATATGCTGTTTTATGTATGCCAGGCACAATTTGAATACATATATAGTCTGTATTTTTATAGCATATACATATTTTATACATATATTTATATAGTATATGTAGCATATATGTACTGGACTACATATATATGCTTTGTGGTGGCTATTATTGCTACATAATAAACTACATAATAAACTTGTAGCATATATATGTAGTCTATAATAGTATATATGTTGTGCATATGTGCTACATATATACATAGTGTGTCTATATGCTGTGCTACATGTGTACCTACATAGTGCATGTATGTGTACAGATATATATGGTGTGTGTGTGTACAAACATATGCAATTTTATCATTTCCATAATCCTATGAAGGACAGTGCTATGATTATCTACATTTAAAAGTGAGTAATCTGAAGTGTACACAGAAGCTAAGTCATGACCTCTGGTCATACAGTTGGTTAATGGCAGAGTCAGGAATAGAAAAAACAGTGGCAGCACAGTCTGGCTCTGTGTTCTGGATCTTAACTCTTTGCTGTTTAAAGAATCAGAACATGTTTAATATGTAAAGTTAAGTTTACCTGCAGGACTTTTTCCTTAGATTTGTTTGAAAAAGCAACCTCAGTAGGCCTAGTACGTTTGCTACGAAGTGACAAACTGTGTGAAGAAGGTATTCTCAAGTTAGGCTGAACATTGAAATCACATGGGGAGCCCCAAAGGACGCTGCTGCCTGGGCTTCCTGCCCCCAGAGAATCTGACTTAATTGGTCTGGGGTGTGGTCAGAACATTGGACTTTTTTTTGAAAGCTCCTCATTTGATTCTAATGTACAGCCAAGGTGAACACAGAAAGCAAGCTGACCTTACAAATTAATTCAGTAAACTTCCTGAAAGGATGTGCTCTCTTTGCCTTTCCTGCCTGTGGTGTGGCCTACTTTCTACTCAGAAGTATTACTCCACATGAGCAACTACAGGCCCTACCAGATTCTGAATTATTTGACTATAACTGGATAATATTCCTTATACTGTACTTAGTAAGGCAAGAAATTACTAGCATTTTTTAGAATGAGTCTCAATATCTAAGTTTGAATTAAAATAGATTTTTTATTATATTCTGTCAATTAAAATTTTTTTAACTTTCCATTCCCTGAATTTTCCAAGTATTAGCTGGTTGTTTTATTCTTACCAAACATGTCCTCAAAATTCAAGCCCTGTTCATTAACCTTATGTTTGTGTTTTTGAGACCCTTGTTTAGATCACAGTTCTATGTAAGTTCCATACTTAATTAAATTAGCTGCACCTTTGAATAAGTGAATGTGGTTTAAAGAATGACCTTATATAATTATTTTATATCTAAATTTTCATTTATGGATACAAAGGCAGATATTACCTTATTAAATTACACCAGTATATCATTTCTTATCAATTTGTAGGAATCCTTTCTTAATTGAGATACTCAACCAGGCAAACTAGAGGCAGCCAGATAATGTCAGGTGTGACAGGAAGCTTGCCTTACATCACCTCTACACGATACCTTTCAGAGTAATAAAAATCACATTTCTTCTTTTTGAATGTTTGGTTTTTATTCAGTCTTCTAAAGGGAATGGGGATAGTGGTAATGATTTTTCATGAGATTTCTCTCTGGCATTGTGCAAAACTCCCCACTTAGGGACTGTGATCTGGAAATTATATTGCATCATTGCAAACAATGCACCTGTGTGAAATGAATGCTTGAGTGAAAAGTTTTATGGGAAAGAACTAGCTGCTATGTTAAGAAGCTAATGACTATGCAGGTATACATAATGGATTCTATTTTTAGACAAACATTTGGTCCTATAGCATGGCTTCATTATGCAAGAGGACAGAAGTTTCAGCATTACATTGTGAATATTGAGATATTAGCATATCAGAGTATATGCCTTCTTAGATACTAAAGTGACTTTTTCATGGATTTTAGCCCTGACATAGTTCATAACTAGAGGGAAAAAGTCAAAAACACAAAATTTCAAAATAATTTCAGGTTTCTGGTGTTTGCAGGTTGAGTTTTTCCAACAGTTGACTGCAAGAAAAGGATTGAAGCTCAAATGGTTTATTTGGGAGGTGACCCCAGAAAACGTGGGCAGGGTGGTGGGGAATTGAGACAGCCAGGGAAGATAGCCATTAAAGGGTGAGCTATCAAATACGTTACCACGGTGGACAGGTGAAAATCCATTGCATTGAAGAGCTCGGGGAGCTCGTGCAGAGGGGAGAGGGAGCAGTGGTATTTACCCACCAGTTCCTACTAATCAGTGATCCCCGCTTACTTAGGGACTGTGGTCTGGAAATTATATTGCATCATGGTAAACAATGCACCTGTGTGAAATGAATGCTTCAGTGAAAAGTTTTAAGAAACTAATGTTAAGAAACTAATGACTATGCAGGTATACATAATGGATTCTATTTTTAGATGAACATTTGGTCCTATAGTGTGGCTTCATTATGACAGAAGTTTCAGCATTACATTGTGAATATTGAGATATTAGCATATCAGAGTATATGCCTTCTTAGATACTAAAGTGGCTTTTTCATGGATTTTAGCCCTGACATAGTTCATAACTAGAGGGAAAAAGTCAAAACCACAAACAAAATTTCGAAATAATTTCAGGTTTCTGGTGTTTGTAGGTTGAGTTTTTCCAACAGTTGACTGCAAGAAAAGGATTGAAGCTCAAATGGTTTATTTGGGAGGTGACCCCAGAAAACGTGGGCAGGGTGGTGGGGAATTGAGACAGCCAGGGAAGATAGCCATTAAAGGGTGAGCTATCAAATACGTTACCACGGTGGACAGGTGAAAATCCATTGCATTGAAGAGCTCGGGGAGCTCGTGCAGAGGGGAGAGGGAGAAGTGGTATTTACCCACCAGTTCCTACTAATCAGTGATTGAGGACAGCTGTCTCAGGGGTTAACTTCTCAGCTTTTCTGCCAGCCTCTCCTAGAAACTGAGGGGTTTCCAGGCCAGCAGGCCTCAGGCTTTGAGGAATCCCTCCGACACAGATGCAGTTGTAAGCTGTTCATTGGCGTTCATGAAAACATACAGACACCACCAGCAGCAGCCACTCTGGTGGTTTTAATTTCTGGTAAGTCAGACTTTTAAAAACTTTATCACAGTGTGCAAAGTGGAGCCTGTACCCATTCACAAACAGTTCTTGGTTGACCTGTGCAAAAAATTAAATACATAAAAACGAGTTGCCAGCATTTAAAAATCTGCAGGTTCATATACAGATCTGGATTGCGAAAAAAATAGGAAGGCCTGGCAATACTGGTTGACATACCCCCATGGCCACATTTAGCTGGGGCAGTGCAGCAGCTGCCTGCTTTATACAAGGTGTGTGATATGCAGTCTGCCACAGTCCCCACCAGGCTAGCCTACCCAATTTACATGGCCTTTTAGGCTCGTTTAGACATTTGAGTGTAAATATTTGGCCTCTATGGTAACATCCTGTACTGGAAGCTTCAAAAGCTAATGATGGCAAAGCTTCATATGGAATGAGGTTAATTATCTCACAGTGGACCTATTGGAGTGCTGTGGCATAAAGACTAGATTTACAGTAGAAAAATGGCTGAAGGTCAGTGTATCCAGGTCCTGCTCATAATGGCCATAAGAAAAGCAATTATGCTCCAATCCCCATTCTTCTCTGTGAAATATGGACCTGAAGTGTGGGAGCCCTAGAGGTCCCTCTCTGCCTTAAAAGGCTATTATTCCAAAGTGACTTTCAGGTGGCATTGTGGTAGGTAAGATTTAAAAATACGAGTCCTTGGCAAAGGATTTTCATCTTGAATTGGGCCATTAATCTAGGGAAAATAAGAATGGTGGACTCTGTGACACCAGGCAGAATGACTTCCCTTTGTCGAACGAATGGGATTAACTTCACCCCCAGCTCAAGTCAGTGAGCACTGAGTGGTTTAGCCAAACAGTGTAGTCCACCCTTCTCTCACCACAGAAGCTGTGCTGTCTCATACTGTAGCCTCTAGACTCGTGACACTGTTTACAGTTGTTTTAATTAAAATTAAATTAAAAATTTAGTTTCTCAATCCCACTACCCACCTTTCAGGTGCTCACTAGCTACCTGTATCCAGGTGTAGTTTCCATCATTACAGAATATGTTATTGGACATGGCTGCACAGAACTTGGATCAGGAATGGCTCTTCAGAGTCGTTGCAAAGTTTCTTGCAATAAGAAGCTTCCCTGAATTCGTGGAGAAAAATTTTCCTTCTTTTTCTAGATTATATGCTGCAAGGATTTAATATCCAGACTCACTTTTGCTGTCTTGTTCCTATGAAAGAAGATGTTGAAGTAGCTCAGATGCTACTTTGGAGCCCAAAGGGGAAGCTAGCTTGCAGAAGACAAACCAGTGAAGAACCAAGTCCCTAGTGGTGTCATTTGAGATGCCAGATCAGTCCATTTTAATTCCATGAATGAATCAATCTCCTTCATAGTCTATGCCAGTTTAAGATAGAGTGTTTGTCCCTTTGCAGTTAGAATTACTGACTGACATATTGGACAATCATTTATTTGAAGGAAGGTAGGGACTCAGATGTTAAGGATCCTGCTACATCTGGCCCATAAACTTGAAAGAGAAATAAAAGTGGGAATAGAATTTGTTAACTCTGTCACTGGCTGTCATTCCCTGCACAAGACATTAGTGTTATTTTTGTATCGTTTTCTAATCTGGGCTTTAACATATCAAGGATAATTTTAGTGGCTTCTAGTCATTATGAGGAGAGAATATGTCTTGAGAAACATGGGGAAAATTGAAAACTGTACAGAGAATATAAGCTTTTGGCAATTTTGTATACAGGTATTAACCTAATAGCCTTAATGGTACCACAATAATTTCTAGGGAAGGGAAGTTGAACTTATTAATAAACTGTTGTGCTACAGACATTGTACCAAAGTACCCTATGTGGACAGAGTATCACATGAATTCATCAATTAATTGATATTTTTCCATTTTTGCATTGAGGAAACTGAGGCTATGGATAGAGTGATTTTTTTTTTTTTTTTTTTACCCTAGAAGACTCTTTCTAACCCTGCCAATTTAGAATGGAACCTTCTCTTCGGTTCTTCTAGAATACCTTATGACTTCCTTTACCTTAGCACTTTAATGCTATGTTGATTCTCTTTTTCCTTTCCCAGTGGATGATGAAGGCCTTGAATTCAGGGGCTTTACCCCATATATATATATATATATATATATATATTATTTTTTTTTTTTTTTTTTTTGGCATTTTGAGTACACTGGTAACATGCAGTCATTGCTCAATGGATGTGTGTCAAATGAATGAGACTTACAAAGGCTGTGCATCTTGTCTAAGGTTAGAGGTTACTAAGTGATGGAAACCCAGATCTGTCAGGTCCAACCCAATGACCTTTCAATAGATCATTCATTTAAAGACTTTCCCTCTCGTTTAAATCTCCAGCTGTCTTACTTTTAGCAGTTTATGTGACCTCTGTGCCCTGGAGAAGAGAGCACATTAGGGCATCTCCACCTATTCCCTGCCATTAGCCCTAACAGCACACTTTCATCTTCAGCTGCTTCCTTTTGTCTTCCTCTTCCTTTCCCAGGCCATCCTTTCCACTTTGACGTAGACCCTAGCTTCTCAATGATTTCACACTGAAATTGATCCCTTCTCTTTCTTGTGTTGTCAGTATTTCCCCTGTAACCAGATCTGTACATCAATATGAAACATGACCTGGTTCTCCCATCTTAAAAGAAAATCCTATATTCCCTCTTGACCCTCATTGGCTACTTCCTTTCTTTCTTGCTTTCATTCATAGCAAGCTTCTTCAAAGACCTGCCTATACTTCCACCAACTCTCCAATCCACATCAACCTGGATTCTGCACCCACTACTCCTCCATTACTCTTTCTAAAGCTATCAATGACCTTCGCATTTTAAAACATGTGCCATCTTTAGCTCTCTTGGTGCTTGATTATTTTTATCACAATTTACATTGTTGATCACCCGATTTTCCTTGAAACACTTTCCTTTCTTGACTTTCTTGTTCTCCTACCCATTCCTGCCTCTCCAGCCACACATTCCCAGTCTACGTTACTGGCTGTAAGTTGTGGAATCTCACCTGCACTTATAACTTCTTTGACCGTCTGGACACATTGGCTCCCAATTTCACATCACCATCCAATACCCTGCTCCTGAGATACCAGAAAGCAAACATTTCCAAGATTGGTATTGTGCTCTTCCTCTCTTAATCCCTGACCTGGTCCTGATGCCTTATTAAAGGCACCATCCTTCACAGAGTGGCACAGTCCTGAACCCTGAAAGTCTTCTTTAACACCTCCTTTTCTACCTTTCCTCCAAGTTATTGGCGCCTTTCCTTTTATGCTCTATCCACAATAGCCACACTAGCCGCCTTCTGTTTCCCTAGACATGACATATTTCTTTCTGCTTGAAGTCATTGCAGTACTTGTCCTCTGCTTGGAACACATGTTTTCTCCCCATGCATTAGCCCTTCCCCTGCTTCACCACACTTCTCACAGTTGTAATCCAATGTTTTTTACATAGTTTTGTAATATCTAGCACCCCTATTAGGATGTTGACTCAATGAGAGGCAAGTCCAGTGTTATCCTTGTCCATGTTTAACATCTGGCTCTCCTGGTGGGGAAGGTAACTTGTAGCATTCACTAGTTTCCATGGTATAAATACTCCCACTGTAGTGTCAGATTTTCAGATATGGACACATCATCACTGAGCACAGATTTGGAGAGTGAAGGGTACAGTTGGCTCTCACAAGCTTACAAACTTGCCCCGGCACACCGCTAGGGCAGAAGCTTGTCTATCTTATTGACTGCTGCATTTTCATGGGTTGGGGCAGTGCTTGGCATAATGTAGAAACTCAAAGACTATTAGTTGGAGGGGTGAATGTGGTGTTTTTATTCCCACTGGAAATGTGGTAAAAAATGCTAATGTTTCAGAGAAAAATTAAATAATCTTTAAAATTTTAGAATTGGACCAGGCCTGAAAGTTTATTATACACAATCCCTTTGTTTTTCTGTTAGAATTGAGGGTCAGGGAGTGAGGTCTGCCACAACTACATAGCTATCTGGTAAATGAGCCCAGGTTAAAATGCACATCCTTTAATTAGCAACCAACACTCCTGCTGTAGCGCATTGTCATTTCTAAGAAGAAAGTAATTTCTTTCTACTAGTGATTTAGTTCAGATTGCATTATTAGATAGTGATGTAGTTAAATGTATAAATCTGCTTTACAAAAGAAAAAGCAATATTTTATTATTTCTTTTAAAATTGAGTTGTCTCTTAAAAGGGATTTCCATTTTATCTTTTTCCTCTTTAACATTTTGATGTACTTATTTATAGAACAAAAACATGAGTCAGCTTTTGTGGTGTAGCAAACCACCCCCAAACTTATGTTTTAAAACAACAACTATTTTTTTAAGGTCCTTATTCTTTGAGTTGACAATCTGGTGCAGGCTCTGGGGGATCATTTTTCTGCTCTCAGGTGGGCTCCTTCTGGCTTCTGCAGTTACCAGTGGGTTGGAGGTGTGGCTCTGCTGATATGGCTGGCCCTCCTGTCTGAGGCTTCAGCTCGGATGGCTAGTCTGATTTGTATCTGGCCCATGTGGTCTCATCTTCCAACAGGCGAGTCCGGCTTGTTCTGGTAGTTCATTGCCAGAGTTCTGAGACAGGGTAGAAGCTGAAAAGTCCTAGAAGCAGAATGGCCATACTGGCACTTCTGCCACATTTTCTATGCCAAAGCAAAGTACGTGCCACGTATTGATGACAAGATCTGAAAAGTCACATTGCAAAGAGGCATGGTTACAGTGAAAGGAATAATTTGTGGCTGTTTTATATTAAATACAAAAAGGTAATTTCTTCAAATTAGTAGATAATTCTGTGATGGGACAGAACAGACTGATAGCCTCTTCATCTTTCTGAAATATTCAGATCTGAAGGCAATATGAAGTACCAGGCCTGGACAATTGTGTTAATTGTGTATGTCCAATATTAGAGCACTTAAACTCCAGTGAGGTAGGTGTCTCTCACCATACCCTAGACTTGGAGGTCTCTGACTGTTGTTCTGAAATAAGAAGATTCCTGTGAGGCTAGGGAAGTAAAGCCGCATCCTAACCTGGTACACAGACAGCAGCCTCCTAGCAATGTCTCTTGAAACAGATGGTGTTTTCAGACATATTGAGGAATAAGCTGGGTTGGGAACAGTTGCAACAAGAGAGGGAAACCTTAAGTCATCTTTGAGGATACTGGTTTGTTATTAATCTCTCATTTTGTTATGCTCTACTTTTTCTTCCTAAATGATTTGGAAGTGATTTTACCGTGCCCGATAGTCTTTTTTTTTTTTTTTTTGTATCCTGTGTTGGGAAATGGAAATAATTCAAAATCTATAAAAACACTGGGAAAATGGAAATTAAACTTTGGGATTCTTTACTGCTGAAAAATGATATGGGAAATGTTCTATAGTGGAGAAGTGGAAATCATTTTAGACCCCTTCTTCTAGCCAGGGCCCACAACATGCATTTTTTTTTCTGGGATGAAAAACACATGAGTTTGACCAAGGAAAAGTTTGGTAGGTTTTGCCAATGAAGCATGAAAAAGGATCAGTCCTTACTCTCAGCTCATCTTTTTTTTAAAGCTGAGTGTGCTCTTGGAAGATGTAGGCATCAGTGTATTTATATCTGACTGAGCTGATGGGGCATGTGGTGAAGGGGAAGGAAGGACATTATCTAGCGGATGTATATTGGGTGGGGAGCCACTGAGGTTAAAAAATCCAGCCGACTGCCATCTTTTCACTCTGTCTATATGGAATCCGTAACTGTTCTTTTGTAAGATACCCCGTATCTGATTATAGACTCTGAACTCCAACTCCCAGGGTTCAAAACCTGCCTCAAACACTATGTATCTCTGAGGAAGACATTTAACTCACCCGAGCTTTAATTTTCTCTTCTAAAAAATAGAAATACTACATAGGAATCTCATGAGGATTAAATGAGATAACACACCTGAAACACTTGGCACGACACGCATGCTGGTAGGTGCTTCACATCTGCTACCTATTTTTAGGATAAATTCTAGTAAATTTGAATGTATATTGTGTGAATCTAAACTAAGACAGATATTTAGATACTTATTATTCAGATTCTGAGTCTTTCCACCTAATTTCATTGAAGTATTGGGGTCCCCAAGGAATGCCATTGTCTCAGGTTGCAGATAATACTGCCAAGTTGCAGGTATACGCCTTGATTGGACAACTATCTAAGAGTTAGTAGGTCTACTCACACTCCCAGGAACTTGGATCACAGATTTTGATGCCTGAATTCAGAGAGGACATGGTGCATAGTGTGTGCGGCCTAGGTCTGCAATTGCTTCTGGCCTATTGAGTCTTAGGAATAGAAGGCTGAAGGGGAGAAGATAGTACGTCATCAAAACTAAGGTTCTGGACAAGTTTGGAGGGCTCACCTCCTGGGCTGGGCCTAGTGAATGAGACTGAATTCTCAACCTTTGAAAACAGGCACCATGTTTGATTTCTTTTTGTGTCAGCAAGGCATCTTCTATTAAAAGAATGGCATTAGGGTCTCAGTCAAGATGGCCTGAGGCATTGAATTAAAGGGACACTGGTTTATCTTTTCTGCTGGCCAGTGTCAAGGTTCTGCTTTGGCTCTCTTAGATCCCTGTGTACCCACCGTGGATATTTTTGAGTGCCCATGATGTGCTCTTCGTTGTTGTATCTGAGATCTCTAGTTGGGGAGGCCTACCAAAGTAATAAACTATTCAATTCATTATAAGGACAAATAGAAAAATCTTACTAACTCTAGGAGAAAATGGCATGTATTTCTTTTTTGTAATACATGATTTCAAATCCTAAAGTAGCTTCACTTGATATTTACAGACCACATGTAATAAACTCTATTTAAAACCAGAGGTAAGAAGGGGGAAGCAGCAGAAAATATAACTGGAGTAATCAGTTTCATTCAAAACGTAAGTGGGAGAATCAGAATAGAAAATAATGTGATTTGCAGATTTATTTTAAATCAGATCTAAATTTTTAGATTCGCAAGGTCTGGGTGGAAAAAAGAGTGTCATTGCTTAGAACTTCTTAGGAAAACAAATCAATAAATCAGTAGGAAATAGGCTGTGTGGTGAGCCTTATTTGGTTCCTGCTTTTTGACCTAGAAGAAGCATATTATATTAAAAGGGTATATACTTGGTACACAGAAGCAAGGCGACCTTTAATCTCTGACTTTATATAAACATAAAAACCATGAATAGAAAAGACTGAGCCTAAGAAGAAATGAAAAAGGAGCCCTGAATCTTTGAGGCTGAGCCATATGAAATAGCCATAATTGTAGGTCAAAAATGGCCATACACAGGTGGTTTCTCATAGGCCAACAACACAGCCATTCTGAGAGAGCAACAGCATTACTTTTGATTACTTGACCATCTACTTATGACAGTTTAGAACCTCATATTTATGTGGCAAACATAATTTAACTTCTCTATTAATGGATATGATTTTATCCTAATACAATAGTATATGGTGCAACATTTTATAAATAAGAAATAAGCTACTTTCAAGAATATCATGTTTAATATTTAATATGTAAACATGTAAACTATATGTAACATATATATATAAAATATATATAAATTTTATATATTTAACTGAGTGCAAATACAACTGTTGCCTAAGAGGTCAGCTTCAAATTGAAACTTGAGGGAAATAAGATTCAATTTAATATCTCATATATTGATCAATTTATTTGCTCATAAGTTATGTTCTTTTTTGTTGTTGTTGTTGTATGGGAGAGGAACTGATATAGGTTACTTCTTTTGTAGCATAGGGTGGTAGTTAAAAGTACATACTCTGAAACCCATCTGCCTGGGTTTGTATCCCAGCTCTATCCCTTGTGAGTTGTGCAATTTTGAGTAAGTGATTTATCCTCTCTGCCTCTCAGTTTTAATGTATGTGAAAAAAGGATAATAATAGTACTCCCTTAAGGTTGTGTTAGGGATTACATTAATTAATATAATGTGTTTGGATCAGTGCTTATCATATTGGAAGCACTAGGTAAGCGTTTATTATTATTACTTCTCATTGTAGTCTCCTTTATGAAACTTGTGTGCATAGGCTGTCTGGAGGATGACATTTTGTCTTTTAAAGAGAGAAGCTGTACTACTTCTATTGTACCAGAAATTCATCTGAGAGCAGGTTACTTTTTCATTATAAAGTCCATGCAAGCCGGATAAACCTATAGGGTAGCACTTCCTTAATTAATTTACAATTTCTGAGGATTGTTTGGTTGGAGTAAACTGCCTCTGAGTGTTCACTTCTCTGGGAACTGTCCCATCTGTTGTTGCCTCTCATATGTTCTAGTGCATTGTTTTTTCAGATATGTTCTTTCCCACAAAGCAGTTTGGTGTAATGATTGTAATCCTAGTAACTGATGGTTGGAGTCTATATATAGGAATGTGCACCCTGAGATTCATTCATTTATTCAGCACAGTTTTATTGAGCATCTACTAAGTGTTAGGCACTCTCTGTGTCAGATATATTACAGATAATATATAACTACCTCAATGCATACTAAGCAAGACAGTATGCCATTGAGAGTACCAAGAGTGATGAGAAGAGTTCGGGAGGGAGTAGTAGTAGCTATTTTACATAGGTACTCAGAAAGGCATCTTTGATAAGCTGATTTTGAGCAGAGATTTAAAGGCTGTGACAGATAAGCCATGTGATTATTTGGAGGAAGAATGTTCTAAGCAAAAGAATTGGTAAATGTAAAGGTGTTTGACTTCTGGAAGAGTTTGAGAAACAGTCCAAGTGGCCGGTTGGCTGCAGCAGAGTAAATGGGGATTGGGATCAGTAGTAGGAGGTGAGATCAGAGAGACAGCAGAAGGCAAGTGTAAATTACATTAGGTTTTTACAACCATTGTAAGGGCTTTGGCTTTTTTCTGTGAGAAATTCAAAGATGCTATAAAGTTTTGAATAAAGATGTGTTGTGATTGGATCACTGAGACTTCTGATCTGTACAAGATGGCCAGATTAGATATCGAATCTGGACATTATTCTTTGTTCTTCTTCCCTAAGTATGGCTATACATCCTGGACATAATGTGAGAGGCAACCAGCAGAGAACTCTGGAAGGTGCTAAGAGGAAGGCAAGCTGGCTGGCGTCAGGACTAGAGAAACAGAATAGGGCAGGGCATCTTATGTTTCCCCCGGCCAATAAAAGAAGGTGATCAGGACCAGCATTTTACAACCTCTGACCTAGCAACAGAAAAGCTCCTTCCTTTCATGGATTTTGTAGGAATCCATCCATTGTCACCAGGGGAGCCCAGCACCACTGGCATGGGGATCAGTTGAGAATTCAGTTAGCCATATGTTGGTTATCCATACCTGGGCAGGGTAAATGCTCTCCTTCCTGACCAGGCCTGGAGATTCTCCCTCTACCAAGAGGTATAACACAAGGTTACCAGGTTGTACCAGAAAAAGGGAGCCCATGACAACAAGCACCGTGGCCTGGAATACCTTTTTCTCCATGAGCCTGAATTTCCCTTCCCCTGCCCAGAGACACTGGGACTGCTGGGTGGTACCAGTAAGAGGTATTTCATTAGAACAAGCACTTGGCATAGGAAGCCTGTTTGTCTCTGTAGACATAAGATGCTGCTTCCTCACTAAGAGACACTGGAGGATCAGACTGAAGAAGCCTCTCAGCCCCCTCAGATACAGGACCTGTGGAAGCCCCTCTCATATGACATAAACGAAGCAGACCAAAATAACACAGCAAAGGTTCTGAAAATTAAACCATCAGTGGAATGACAACCCATAAAATAGATCAGAACTCATGTGATAAACTTAAACCAGGGTGACTATCAGCTAAAAGGAAAGATTTGAATAGAATTTAGTCTTCTAATATAAAAATAAAATGTCCAGGATACAACTGAAAGTTGCCCAATATATCAAGAACCAAGATAATCACTGCTTGAGTCAGAAAATTTAGTCAACTGATGCCAACATCAAGATGAATCAGATTTGGGGATTATCTTATAAGAATTTTAAAGCAGCCACCATAAAAAATGTTTCAGAAATCAGAAACAAATTATTTTGAAACAAATGTAAAAATAGAAAACTTCAGCAAAAAAAACAGTTTTTAAAAGGAACCACATGTAAAGGATAAAGCTGAGAAATATATTGGCCAAAATAAAAGAACACAATTGGTGGGCTCAATAGCAGAGTGGAAATGACAGAAGATAGTGTCAGTGAATTGAGGATAAATTGGTAATATGTGCTCAATCTGAACAACAGAACACATAAAATATATTTTAAAAACTGAACAGAGCTCCAGGGACCTGTGAAACAATGACATTTCTAAGATTTCTAGCAATGGAGTTGCAGAAGACTCCCAGGAGAATTGGGTTGAGGAATATTTGAAGAAATAATGGCTGAAAATGTCCCAAATTTGGCAAAAAACATAACCTATAGATTCAAGAATCCGAGCAAACCTCACACAGCTTATACTTTAGGACATCTACACCAAGATACACCATATGTAAACGTCTGAAAACAAAGGCAAAAGGAAAACATCTTCAAAGCAGCCTAAGAGAAACGATGCATTAACTATAGAGAAGCACCAATTAAAATGATAGCAATTTCTCATCAGGAAACGTGGAAGACAAAAGGCAGTGCATCTTTCGATGCTGAAATAATCTGTCAACAGTGACTCCTGTGTCTAGTAAAAATATTCTTCTAGGATAAAGAGGAAATACACTCTCAGATGAAGAAAACCGGAAAGAATTTGTCACTAGCAGACCCACCCATTAAGATTGACTAATGAAATTTTATAAAACAGAAAGGAAATTATAAAAGAGGGAAACTTGGAGAATTAGAAACAGAAAATAGAGCAGAAATATGTATGCAGGCAAAATCCATCCTATGCCTAAAATATTTGTAAATCATATTTAATGGTTAAAACATTATATCAGCATCCGATACTCAAGGGAGTGCTATTTAAAAGTAGGAGTGGGTAAAGAGACCTAAATGAAAATAAGATGATTTCCACTCTTTACTGAAGTATAAAATATTGATACCTATAAAATGTAATAAATCACATATGCATATCGTATTAGACCAAGTGCAAGGTCTGATGCCTGTAATCCCAGTACTTTAGGAGGCCAACGCAGGAGGATTGCATGAGGCCAGGAGTTTGAGACCAGCCTGAGCAACAAAGCAAATTCCATCTCTACAAAAAGTTAAAAATAAATAAATAAATAAGCTGGGTGTGGCGATATATGCCTATAGTCCCAGCTACTCAGGAGGCTGAGGCGGGAAGATAATTTTAGCACAGGAGGTTGATACTGAAGTGAGCTGTCATTGTACTACTATACTCCAGCATGGGTGACAGAGGAAGACCCAATCTCTGAAAAATATTAATAGTAAAAACTGTAATTATTTCGTACTAATCTAATAACAAAAAAAACCCATACACTTAAAATTTATAAAGAAATCAAGATAAAATTCTAAAAAATATTTGACTAACCTCCAAGAGGGCAAGAGAGGAAGATAGCAGAACAAGAGCCAAAGTAAGCAAATAGAAAACAAATAATAAAAAAGCAGATTTAAGCTCTAATATATGAATAATTACCTTAAAGGTAACAGCAAAGAGAACCTAGAAACAGACCCACACACATAGGTTCTACTGATCTTTTACAAACACGCAAAATTAGTTCAACAAGGCAAAGAAGAGTATTTTCAACAAGTGATGATGGAGAAATTAGATATTCATAGGCAAAAAATAAGTAAAAAAAAATGAAATTTAACATAAGCTTCACGCTTCAAACAAAAATGAATTCAAACAGACCCTGGATATAAATGTAAAACATAAAACTGTAAAACTTTTAGGAGAATACATAGGAAAATCCTTTGACTATGGAGCTAGGCAGAGTTCTTTGACATCAAAACCATGATTCATAAGAATAATTGGATCTCATTAAAATTAAAATAATTTATACATGTAAAATCTTAAAGAGCATGAGAAGACTATCGACAGACTGAGAGAAAGTGTAAACCACTTATCTGCCAAAGGATTTGTATCTAAAATACATAAAGGACCTTCAAATCCACAGGAATCAAGTAAAAAACCTAAACAATCCATTTAGAAAATGGGTAAAAGGCCTAAGTAGACAACCCACTAAAGAGGATACACAGATGGCACATAAGCATATGAAAAGATGTCGCCTTCATTAGCCATTAGGGAAATGCAAATTAAAACCCAAGTGAGATCTCACTGCACACCTATCAGAATGGCTGGAATTAAAATAGTGATATTACCATATGCTAGCAAGGATGTCGAGGAACAGATCAATGGTAGGTTAGACAGTTTGGCAGTTTCTTATAAAGCTAAACCTGTGGTCACTATATAGCTATTGTACTCTGGAGCATTGAGCCAAGAAACAAGTTTAAAAAGTATGTTCACAAAACATCTGTACACAAATATTCAAAGCAGCTTTATTAATAGCCCAAACTGAAAATAGCCCAGATGCCTTCAGTGAGGAAATGGTTAAAGATGGCACATCCATACTGTGGCATATGTTACTCAGCAATAAAAAGCAATGAACTATTGGTACACATAGCCTGGATAAGTCTTCAGTATGCTGAATGGAAAAAGCCAGGCTTAAAAGATTGCATGCTGTATGTTTCCATTTACATAAGAGTTTTGCAATGGCAAAATTTTAATGAGGGACAAATTTGGGTCTGCAAGGTGTTAGGCACAGGCGTAGGCAGGGAGGGAGGCTGCTGTGGCTATAAAAGAGCAACATAAGGAATGTTTGTGGTGACGATGCTGTTCTATATGTTGACTGTGGTGATGAATACATGAACCTACACATGATAAACTTGTATAGAATTAAATACACACACATGCGCACCCACTCACACAAAAGTAAAACTAGGGAAATCTGAATTAGATTAGTGGATTGTATCAATATCAATGTCCTGGTTGTAATATTGTACTACGGTTTTGCAAGATAATACCATTAGGAAAAATCAGGTAAGGGTAAAAGTGCTCTCTCTATATTATTACTTACAACTGCATATAAATCTATAATTATCTCAATAAAATTTCAATGAAATAAAAGGAACCCTGGAGTAGCATCTGAGGACTCTCGGTAATATTGTTGACCTCAGAACATCTCTAGGCAAAAGTGATAGAATATCACTTTATTAAGAGTTTTTTATAACATGATATTATCACTACTCCCTTCTCACTGGTCAGTAGTATAATATTATGTTTATAGAAAAATATCTCATGATATATCAGTGTTGGTATTAAAAATCAAAGTAAAATAATTTTACATGAGGGGGCAAAAGGCTGACAGATTTAAATCTTTGGGAGTTGTTTACATTTCAGAAAAAGAATTATTGCTAAAGTCTGAATGTTTGTATCTCCTGCAAAAATCATTTGTTGAAATGTAACCTCCACAGTGATGGTATTAAGAGGTGGGTCTTTTGGGAGCTGATTAGGTCATGAGAGCTCTGCCCTCATGAATGGGATTATTGCTCTAATAAAAGAGGCTTGAGGAAGTCTTTTTTTTTTTTTTTTACCCTTCCACCACTTGAGCATTCATGGAAGATATCTTCTCTGAGGGTTGGGCAATTACCAGACACTGAATCTGCAGTGTCTTGATCTTGGACTTCTCAGCCTCCAGAACAGTGAGGAATACATTTCTGTTGATAAATTACCCAGTCTAAGTAAGATATTTTGTTATAATAGTCTAAATGGACTAAAATTATGATGTGAATTCAAATAAATATGACTGCTCTGGGAGAAATGTTTTTGGGCAATATGGCCTTATTGCTGCTGTTTCCCTTCTAGGCTGATATTCCCTCCTATAAGACACAAGGCCAGAAATCAGCAACTTCACTCTCTGTTTATAAAAGGTGCTATTCAGGGCCCAAGTATTATTATTGTTAATATTTTAAAATTTTATTTTACTCATTTTTTTTCTGGTATGTGATTCAGTTTTTTGAAAAACTTTTATTCATTTTCAGGAGTACATGTACAAGTTGGTCCTATAGAAAAATTATAGGTCCCAGGGGTTTGGTGTACATATTATTTCATCACCCAAGTAATAAGCACAGAACCCAATAGGTAGTTTTTCCATTCTCAGTCTCCTTCCACTCTCTACTGTCAAATAGGTCCCCGTGTTTATTATTCCCCTCTTTCTGTCCATGTGTACTCAATGTTTAGCTCACACTTATGAATGAGAACATGTGATGTTTGGCTTTCTGTTCCTGTGTTCGCTTAGGATAATGGCCCTTAGCTCTTGCTGCAAGGACGTGATCTCACTGTTTTTTATGGCTGCATAGTATTTTATGGTATATATATACCATATTTTCTTTATCCAGTCTACTGTTGATGGGCATTTAGGTTGATTTCATGTCTTTGTTTTTGTGAATAGTGCTGCAGTGAACATACATGTGCATATGTCTTTATGGTAGAATTACTTATATTCCTTTGGGTATATATCCAATAATGGGGTTGCTGGATTGAATGGTAGTTCTAAATTTTTTGAAAAATAGCCAAACCGCTTTCTAAGTGGCAACTAATTTACATTCCCATCAGCAGTGTATAAGTGTTTTTTGATTTTTCTGACTGGTGTGAGATGGTGTCTCACTGTGGTTTGATTTGCATTTCTCTCATGATTAGTGACATTCAGCATTTTTTCATATGCTCGTTGGTCATGTATTTGTCTTCTGTTGAAAAGTGTCTGTTCATGTCCCTTTGCCCACTTTTTAATGGGATTGTTTGCTTTTTCTTATTAATTTAAATTCTTTGTAGATTCTGGATATAATTAGACCTTTATCCATTTGCAAATGTTTTCTCACATTCTGCAGTTTGTCTGTTAACTCTGATAGTTTCTTGTGCTGTGAAGAAGCTCTTTAGATTAATTAGATCCCGTTTTCAATTTTGGTTTTTGTTGCAGTTGCTTTTGGCATCTTCAACATAATATTGTTGCTAGGGCGTCTGTCTAGAATGATATTTCCTAGGTTTTCTTCAAGGTTATTTATAGTTTTCGGTTTTACATTTAAGTCTTTAATCTGTTTTGAGTTGATTTTTGTATATGGCTTAAAGAAAGGGTCTAGTTTCAATCTTCTGCATATGGCTAGCCAGTTATCCTAGCACCATTTATTGAATAGGCAGTCCATTCCCCATTGCTGGTTTTGTTGACTTTGTCAAAGGTCATATGGTAATGGTTGTGTGGCTTTGTTTCTGGGCTCTCTATTCTGTTCCATTGGTCTATGTGTCTATTTTGTAATGGTGTTATGCTGTTTTCATTAATGTATAGCCTTGTAGTATAATTTGAAATCAGGTAATGTGATGCCTCCAGCTTTGTTCTTTTGCTTAAGATTGCTTTGGGTATTCAGGCTGTTTTTTGATTCCATATGAATTTTAGAATGAGTTTTTTCTAATTCTCTGAAGAATGTCATTGGCAGTTTGATAAGAATAGCATTGAGTTTGTGCATTGCTTTGGGCAGTATGGACAGTTTATCAATGTTGAGTCTTCCTATCCATGAGCATGGAATGTATTTCTATTTGTTTGTGTCATCTCTGATTTCTTTGAGCAGTGTTTTGTAATTCTTACTGTAGAGATCTTTCAATTCCCTGGTTAGCTGTATTAGTAGGTATTTTATACTTTCTTTTGCCTATTACGAATGGGATTGCATTATTTATTTGGCTCTCAGCATTGATATTGCTGGTGTATAGAAATGCTACTGAATTTTGTACATTTATTTTATATCCTGAAAACTTGCTGAAGTTGTTTATCAGATGAAGGAGGTTTTGGGCAAAGACTGTAGGGTTTTCTAGGTACTAGGTGTAAAATCCTGTTGTTTGCAAACAGAGATAGTTTGACATCTTATCTTTCTATTTGCATGTCTTTTATTTCTTTCTCTTGGCTGATTGTTCTGGCTAGGACTTCCAGTACTATGTCAAATAGGTGTGGTAAAAATGGGCATCCTTTCTTGTTCTTGTCCCAGTTCTCAAGGGGAATGTGTCCAGCTTTTGCTCATTCAGTATGATATCACTGGAGTTTTCATGGAGGGCTCTTATTATTTTGAGGTATTTTCCTTCAATGCCTAGTTTGTTGAGGGCTTTTAACGTGAAGGCATGCTATTTTTTAAAAACCTTTTCTGCATATGTGGAGGTGATTATGTGATTTTTGTTTTTATTTCTGTTGTGTGATAAATCACATTTACTGATTTGCTTATGTTAACCCAACTTTGCATCCCAGGGTTAAAGCCTATTTGATCATGGTGGATTAGCTTTTTGGTATACACTGAATTAAGTGTACTAGTATTTTGTTAAGGATTTTTGTGTCTGCATTCATCAAGGATCTTGGCCTGAAGTTTTCCTTTTTTGTTGTGTGTTTGCCAGATTTTGGTAGCAGAATGATGCTGACCTCATAGACTGAATCAGGCAGAGGTCCCTCCTCCTTAGATTTTTAGAATAGTTTTAGTAGGAATGGTACCATGTTCCCAGGGCTATATCAGAAACGGAGTTGAATTTGGTTGAATTTTGAAACAGATTAAGGAACAGGCCAAAAGTGAGAAATACAGGGGCATGTGATATATTTTCAGCAATCCAAGAAACAGTTCATTGACAAAAAATGTATTCGTCAATTTCCTTTTTTAATTCCAAATGAGAATTTGGGTTACCTCAAAAGAATATGTGCTATCTAGGATAACAATAAATGAGGCTAAGAGTCCTTAACTATATGGTGATATGGGATTGCCTGAATCGTGGTACCTTTAAACATTGCAACCCTTAAAAAGTCATGCTATGGGTGAATGATTAATGCCACAGGAAATATTTATGAAACATTAAATTTAAAAAAGAACTTGCATTTTGCATTTTTTCATACATTCATAATTTCAGTGTGTGTGTGTGTGTGTGTGTGTGTGTGTGTGTGTGTGTGGGTGAAGAAGAATAAAAAAAGACTAGAAAAATATACGTCAGAATTTTAACAGTGGTTTGCTTTGGGGAATGGCAGGAATGTGTGTGGGATTTATTTTCTTTCCAATGCCATTGTGGATTTTCAGATTTCCTCTTGATTTCTTTACCTTATTGTTGAAACTAAAAAATAACAGTAACAATACATAATTATTTTTTAAAAAGGAAAAAGTTTAAGCAAAGGAAAAACTAACATGTGACAAAACAGGTAAAACCACAGGTAGAGTTTATTAGCCAATATGCCAAAAAGGCCTTGGACTTGGCCTTTTTAGTTCAAATGATTTATATTTTGGCTGAGTTTCTTAGAAGTGTATGCAAGGATTCTCAGTGGTGACTGGAGTGAATAGACTAGCTGTTCAGGAATCTAATACCTCCCATAGTTATTAATAGCTACCACTGGCTGGTCATGGTGGCTCATATCTGTAAATCCCAGTGCTTTGAGAGGCTAAGACAGGAGGATCACCTGAGACCAGGAATGCAAGACCAACCTGAGTAACAAAGGAAGACCATGTCTACAAAAAAAATAAATAAATAAATAAAAAATTTTGGGAATGGTGACTCACACCTATAATTCCAAGTACTTGGGTTGCTGAGGCAGAGGATCACTTGAGCCCAGGAGTTCCAGGTAACAGTGAGCTATGATTGCACCACTGCACTCCAGCCTAAGCTACAGCATAAGATCCTGTCTCTAAAGAGAAACAAAAAAGCTACCACTGATGCTGGTATTTAAGAGATTTCTCCAGTATATACCCATAAAGAGGAAAAATCACGTCTTTTAGTGAGTGCCAGCTCTATAAGACACAGAGGTAATAGCACTTACAGGAATTAGTCTCATATCATTCTGAGACACTGATCAAAAGTCATTACTAGCAATTATAGCAGATATAAAACTATGTGAACAAGGTATGCAGCAGCTCTCTGGTGTTGACTGTGGAGGATCGGTAGCTCTAATATTTCCCTTTCCTGTGGCATACCTCTTTGCATTTCGACTTTGTAGATTCTCTCATTGAGAGTTGGAGAGTATTTCCTCACCCCCTTAAAACTGGGCTGGGGTTGTGAGTTTGTCTTGTAAAATGTGGTAGAAGTGATGGTGTTTCATATCTGAGCTTGGTCTTCCAGTGGACTTTGGTGGTTTTTGTTTCATCCTATAAACCCCTATGTCTGCCAAGAGAACAAGCTCAGACTATCCTGCCAGAAGATGAAAGACCATGTGGAAGAGCAACGAGTCATCCTGTAACATCAAGCTCCCATTTGGCTTGCCAGTTGATCACATGTATTTGAGCCAGTGAAGCCACATTCAGCTGAGCTGGGCCCAGATCAGCAGAACCATTGATCCATTCCGTACACACATGAGCAAAGATGAGCCTTTGCTGTATGCCTTTGAGCTTTTGTAGTTGTTTGTTATGAAGCATTATTGTGGTAATAGATACATGATCCATCTGGCTTTATCCTTATAGAGAAGGAGATTGGCTATATATCCTTCAGGTTCTAGTCCTGGTTCTTTCTTTAACTATCTATGTGGCTTCAGCAAACATTTTAACATCATGAAGTGGCATATGTAAAATGGAAAAAAATAATTTTTGTCTAACTCACGAAATTGCTAAAGTGAAGTGAAATATTTGTAAATATATTATTTACAAATCACAATGTAAAAATGATTAATTTAAAACTCTGCTCTGTAATATACCACATTTTTTTTCCAATGCATTTGATCTTTCAGCTACTAAGCAAAAGGAATAAACAAACATAACGACTATTCTAACGCCATGCCAGTCACAGTGTTAAAATAACTTAGACATATTTTGATATCCCTTGATATGTTTATAGTGAATTTGAAATTAACTAGATAAGAAAATTGTTTTAGTTTTTTAAGTGTGGCTTACAGAAAGAGACTTTAAATAAAACAAACAAGTTTTGATTTACTCATGGACATGTTTTAGTTCAGAATGTCAATTATGAATGTCAGTCTCCAGGTGTATCAGGATGTGAATCGGATGGACGTTTCACAATCCACAGGTTTCTATACGATTTTGAAATATAGAAAAAAAGTTTCACTAATTTAATCTTATCAGAATTCAAAGTTATCTTATTTGCAGCCACTGAGATAAAAGTTAACTCTGTATCCTTAACTAACTTACTATTAGAATAACCACAAACATTACTATTTTGGTAAAAAAAAAAAAAAACAAACTAGTTTTCTTGGTTTTACTGTAAACTGCATTCTTCCATCTTGAAAGTTTTGAATGTTTCTAGATTTTAAATATGTTTTTGGGGGTAATAATAATGTGTAATATTGTAAAATTTTAAGTAATAAATATAAATGAATGAAATTAAATAAAAGATACTCCAGACATCTTCACCCAGAAACGCACACTGTTGATTAACTTTTAGAAACTATAATTTCAGGTGTCAGCCTGTGCATATATACACATAGAAAGATAATGCATAAATAGGGATGCTTTCAGAACAACTAGAATATATGATGCATAGTAATTTAATTAACATTTTAAATTTAACTTTACTTGAAATTAAGCATACAAAAAGAAGCTGAATGTAATCTAAGTGGCTGAACTCTAATAACAATTTCAATACAGAATAAATTGTTTCTAAAAGATCCCTCTAAAGTTCATAAGCAATGATTATGAAGAAATGGAAGTTTACATAATTATGCAATTAAAAACTTATCTCTAATTCTTGTTAGGAAAGACAAAGAAATTAGATTAGGTAGGCTTCTTTTTTATTTTACCATCTCAGCCTCTGAATTTGTTAGTTATATTATTTTTACAGTTTTGAGGCTTCTGCCATGCTAGGATGCTTTGTGGCAGTAATTTCTGAAATTCTTCAAAATGAATTTTGTCAGAAACTTAGCAATTCAATTAAAATTGAAAATGCAAAAAATCCGTAGATACATAAAGGAAACCCAAACCCATTTGTAATAGTCGAAATGTACATTATAACCACACTGAGTTTTCATTCCTTGCCAGTTGGTCAAATTCTGAAAGTTTGACAATACCTTTTAATGTTAAGGCTGTGGGGAAACAGGCTTTATCATGCATTTCTGGGAAAAAGGCAATTTACACCACTCATATGGAGGGTAATTTAGTGATATCTACCAGAACTACACATGGACTTAGCTTTTGACCTAATAATTTCTTTTTTGGGCATTTTGTGCGTGCGTGTGTGTGTGTGTGTGTGTGTGTGTGTACACAAAATTACAATTGTGTGTGTGTGTATATATATATATATGCACATACACAAAATGATGTATGTACAAGGTTACTCAGCTGAATTGCTTATAAAATTCTAACTTACAAAGAACCTAAGTGTCCATCAGTAAGGGACTGGTTAAATTAATTGTGGAACATTCATACAATGAAATATTTTGCAGCTAAGGGGGAACAGGAGGAAAAGGTGGAGAAGGGAAAAAGAAGAGATCTCTGTATTGGTGTAGAAAGATTTCTAAGGTGTATTGATTAGTAAAATGTTCATATCTAGAAAGTATGTGTAAAGAGATTATATTTGTATTTGTTTATGTGTATATATGCATATATTTATTACATTATATATGTATATATACACTTTTTATGTAAACACTTTAAGGAAAATTTTTACCTTGTGTGAGAAGGGGACAGGACAGGAAGGGCACTGGGAAACTGGTAACTCTGTCTCTTTAATTTGTTTTGATTTATCACTAATAATAACTTGTTACAAAAAGAACGTTAAAGCATTAAGTGGATTCATTCTGAACACCACTGCTTTGTCTCAGACTCTTCATTCATGATTTCTTTCATTTGATTCACTTTTTGGTTAGCTAGATTTTGCCATTTAATTTTAATGGAAATGAATGAATGTTCTGTTTTCTAAGTCGCTGCATGAATGAGAATATCTATCAAAATCGTGTGTATGTGTGTGTGTATTCTCCCTTGAAAACCTTTAAAATCTTTTGGTCTCACTTGTTTTCTACCTCAAAACCGTGTTAGTACTATTTCCATATCCTATGGAATGAGATTGTGACAATTTCAAAAAGAAGAGTTTTTCAACCTATACTTTACTTTTTTTGTTTTCGTTTTAGTGATTTTTTTAATATAGAAAAGGAGCTCACTAAAATGGTTTATACATTCCAATTTTACCCCAAAGTTTGGATTTCTTTTTGGGTTATCTTTTAATGTTTCATTATTTTGTGAATTTTAGCTTTATCTCTAACTTTCTTTGTATGTTTTGAGAGACTTAATTCAAAACTTTCTCTATGCAATTATTTACATACTTTTCCTGAGTATGTGAATCAAATTTAAGAATAATCTGAAGTTTTGTGTTTAATTGTATGTGCATTAAAATCAATGTTAATTAATGATAATTTCTTTACTCCTTACTATTAGGTTATAAATTATGTGAGTGCTCTCTAATAGAGAGGTAGGCTGTTTAATATCTTTATTCTATTTTGACTGTGACATAAGCCTTGAGATAACATTTTTCTATATGCAAAATGTACAAAATGTCTCAGAAATCTCTGTGCGTTTGCACCCATGTTAAAACCATATGACGAAACCATAAAAGGAGGGACATCATCTAGTTTCTTTATGTACCTGTGATAGTCTAGGTTCTCTGAGAAGCAGACATCATGGTGAGATTAAATGTGCAAAAGCGTTAAGGAGAACACCTGTGCAAGTTGAAAAAGAGAGGGAGCTGTGGACAGCTGAGAGAGTCTTCAGACTGTGATGCACATTTGACCTTGAGTGAAGGAGAGAGGGAGACAGTGCTGGCATGCAGTTTCAGGAAGCCTGAAGGAGCATCAGAGTTCACTGTTAGAGGAGCCCCATGTCTTCTAGGAAAAGACCTGCCTTCATCTCTCTGTTGGGATTAGTTATTGCTGGGAGTACCAGATGGCCCCAGCATAAATGGGGTGATGGCTTTCAGAGCCAAGAAGGCTGAGCCCCTTGGTCAGCTGAGAATCCCTACAGGGCTTCTTGCCAGTGCATCTTTCTAAAGCTTGTAGTGGGCCTCTTCTTACCTTTCATTTGTTCTTGGATGACCTATCCACTACTGTGAAGTGGACTATTACCTAGTCTCAGTCTGTACTCCTGATCACTGTCCTATCTGGCATGCCAAGCCTGTTTTCCAATTGCCTTCTGTGTACTTTGTTGCCCTGCAGATTCTCCACTCTCAATATCCCACAATGAACTTATGATCCTTTACTTCCTGCAGTCCCACCCTTTATTCCTGTCCCAATTTACCATGTCTCCTTTCTTCCCCATCCCATACTGACACTAGGAGTCATCTGTACCTCCTCCTCTCCTTCACATCAAATATCCGACCAGCCACCATGTTCTTTGCATGTATCTAAAGTTCTAAACTCTGGTCCCTTTTCCCATTTCTGTGATGACAGTTTTAATTTTATTCATAGGTTCTTCTTTATAATCACATACTTTAAGATGGAATTTACCACTCTAGGTCCATCGTCTATTTTTTAACAGTAGTGACTGGCAGGTACTGCTCCACTTCCTAGAGTTTTCATTGCTGATCTCTTCCTTAGCCATTCTTCTGCACTTAGGTTTGTAGAAAAGGTCCAGATCTGCAATGGTGGATGCTGTTGGAGTGTTGAAAGTTTTTCTATCTGCTTGTCACGTGCATATTATGAATGATAAATTTTTATGATGGATGAGTTCCAAACACCAGAGCCAGCAATTCCTACTCCCTATATTATAATACAGAAAGCATCCAAAATAGACAACTGAATTAATAAATGTATAGGACCACTACATATTTTGTGGTGGTGGTGGTGGTGGTGTTGTGTGGCTGTGTACATATATGTATGTTAAAACTAGATATGATAAAATCTTAACAGTTTATTGCTGTATGAGTCAGTTAGTTGTAACCAACAACCACAGAATCTCTGTGGCATGAAACAATGGTTGTTATTTCTAGATCTCTCATGCATGTCTTGGCTGAGGCTTGGCTGATTTAGGCTAGGCTCACATAAGCTTCACATCAAGCTTTGTCTTAGGCATTTTCTGCTGCGGGCTCAGGATGTGTATGAGGCTCTGGTCTTCCCAATATGTGTTTGTTGTGGGGCCCAGATTTAAGAGCCAGTAGCTGAGTGAAGAAGGTTCTTTTCATAGATGGCAAAATACAAGAAAGCAAGACCAATGGCAAAGCATATTTAAAGTCTTTGCTTATGTACTGTCCATTAACACTCCTTTGGCCAGAGCAGGTAGCATGGCCAAGCCCAACATCAAGCGGTCTGGTGGGAGGGAATACAAAGGAAGTCGACACAGGGAGGGGCGAAGTACTGGGAGCAGTAATGCAGTTGAACACAATTGCAATGGTTGCCTTCCATAAAAAGAAAATAAATAGAAAAAAACTTAGAGTTTATTACATGCAAATGCCTTTCTTGTTTTATGTTGAATTCTAGTTAGCAGAGGAGATACATTTCCCTGTTAAAATTAGAAACTAAAAGAAGAGCAATGTGGATTTCTAGACAGAAGTAGATTTATGACATTATTACATGCTAATCCTTTGATAAGAGTAGCCATCAATTTATAAAAAACTTCCACAGTTCTTTTGGAAGCTTCCTGGGAATTGTCTATTTTCATCTATGTTTGTAATCTCTGACCCATATAAAGAGTGAAGTGTTTTGTGATGTTTTCCCATTCAAAACTATTCTTAACCAATTTTGTTAGGGTCTTATAAAACGAGCTAATGAGTCAAACGTTAACATATAAGCTTTGAATATATCAGGATATAGAATCCCAGAAGGTAAACTTAGAATTCTTAAAGAATTGTGTAGCTGACTGTTAAAATTAGTATAGAATTGATGACATTGTGATTTGATTGGTAATTCAAATATTTTCTAAGTGTTTCAGAGGAAAATAATGCTATAAAACAAATGATTTAGAAATTGAAATGATAAATGTCCCAAGAGGTGAATAGTTGTAATATTTATTTAAAAGTAATGTTGCCTGTCCTGCTCCTGATATCCACTATTTCATTCTCTAACTCAGTACATTTGACTGTTTTCTTCTAGGATTCCACTTGTGAGATCATGCAATATTTTTTTTTCTGTGTCTGGCTTATTTCACTTAGCATAATGGCTTCCAAGTATTTTTTCGGGATTTTTGCTAAGTGAATAGTTATAGCTGCTCTCGCCATTGGAGAGTGGGGGTATGGGTAACTATGTGAGATGATGGATATTATAATTTGTTTCACTATAGTGACTATTTTACCATGTATATATATAAAACAGCATGTTATATACCTTAAATGTGCACAACAAAATGTATTTTAAAATATTACTAAATTAACATGATATAGGGTTTCCTTTATTAGTATTAGGAAGGATTTTAATTGTATATGTAGATATGACATTTCCAAATGAAATTTATGTAAAAACACAGATATTACACAAGGAAAATAGGTCTCTTTCACTTCTACACTTGAAATGTAGACAGGGGAACTTTTATCCAGTCATAGAAAACACAATGAATTTGTGGTGGAATGTACTCGAATTTTCTATCAAATTACAAAATTTGTCAAAACTAGTTAATTTATCATCCACCATGCTTCAAGGGAATGTTTGCTAGGAAAAAAATTGCCCAAGTGTGAAAGAGCAGGAGAAAGAGAAATGTAGTTTTAATAGAAAGTCCAAGGTTTAAGGTTATGATATGAAAACTAGGTAGCATGTTCCTAGCAAGTCCTGAATTAATGGCAGACTTTTGGCTTCACTGATTTTCTTTCCCCATACCTTGACATATAAATATATGATAAATATAGATTCCATACCAACACCTAAAGACAGAGTTCTTATTCAAGTTTCTTTGAAAAACTAAATTCACTGGCAGATGATAGCAATACAAGTGTGCTGTAGAAATATGGTCTGCACTCCTGTGTTTTGTTCATAGTATACATTCCTAATCCCTTTTTGTGAAAGCTGGTTAATAATTAAGCAGGTCAGAGTGTATGAACCACCTGAAATTATTGGATGTGTAGTTTCTTAAAGTCTCTTCTTATGCTTTCTATGGAAAGTATTTGGAGTTATTTTTGCTTGATTATTTGAAAATGTTCAATTTTACGCTTTCTTTATAAACTATTTTTTCCTAAATACCCCAGTGTGATTTTGAAGTTTGAAATGCCTTAACATTCTCCCAGGGACAAGTTATGTTTTGTAGTTAGTGGCCTGATACCCACATGTAGCTTCATGTTTATGATGACACAGGGAAGTGAAGATTGCAGACAATTATCTTGATGGTCAGCCCTCCAGGTCAGCTGGCTGCCGTGTTTACAGACAAAGTGAGCAGGACATTGGGAAGTCCACAGGCAACTTGTTAAATACATAATGGTCTAAATCGCCTTCTATTCTCAGGGCACAAGTCACTTGCTGGTGTAAGTTGGCTATTTAAGGGCGAGCATTAACTCTCGTGGGTCACCAGGGAACCATTTAATAAGTAACTAGAGGCCTGGAGATGTTCATGTATTCCTCTAAATGCCCTGGTTTTGTTACTGGTGCAGTTCATTCAAGGTCATTCTGCAGCTTCAAATATTTAATGTCCTTTCCCAAGTGAGTGACCCGGGTCTGGTGGAGAAGCTGGCTGATTTGTTATTTGTAGTCAGCCAGTAGATAGTAAGCTAATCAAGTTCATAATAATTATATCCTGACAAGAAAAAGCTGATTAACAGATGTAATGGAGTTTAGAGAGGCTAAAATAAATTTGAGTTATGATAAAACAACCTCATTAGTGAAGAGTATATAAGTACATAAAGATTTTGAGCTGAATACCTTTACGGTTTTTTGTAACTTTTTATTTTGATATAATTTCTTATTTTATATTTTATATATTTTTTATTTTTGTGGGTACACAGTAGGTTTACATATTTATGGGGTACATGAGATATTTTGATAAAGGCATGCAATGCATAATGATCATATCATGGAGAATTGGGTATTCATCCTCTCAAGCATTTATACTTTATATTGATATAATTTCAAACTTACAGTTTGTAAGATCAAGACAACAACTATCCATCCTTCACACAAATTAACTGATTGTTTCTCATTTTTTTCCATCTGCTTCACATTATATCTACCAAAATACCAATCTATGTAATTTTTTTTTTCCTGAATCATTTCAGGGTAAGTTGCAGACAGGATAGCCCTTCACCTTAAATAATTCAGTGTGTATATTCTAAGGAGAGCTGTTTTTACATGACCACAGTGCATAATTATCAAAATCATAATGCATATGACTATCCAGTTGTGGTGTATGTTTAATATATTATAAAGAGATAAACAGAAAAATGAAAGTGAATGGCTACTATTCCAAAATGCCACCGTATTGGTTGCAATGGGACAGATAATTCTGCTATAAAGGGGAAATGTAGCTGACTTAATTATTTAAGTAATGCATTAGGCTAAATTTTAATTATGAAATTACTGGATGATCCAAATACACATTAGATGAAGGTTGGTCACTTATTCAATAACTCATTTGCATATTTTAGTCAATGCTCAGGTGTCTTTTTTTTTTTCCTAATGAGTTCCAAAGGAGATGATTATTGGCACTTACTCAGCCTAACTTTCACATACCACTTGTAAAGCAGGTTTGAATAAAAGGTGCAAGGAAGGTTGACTTTGGCCTCAATATTCAGTCCTAACTGGACCTCTTAGTGTGTTGGATTTCTGGTTTTCAGTATATAATTCAGTATAAATATAGTTAAGATACAATAAAAGGATGACCACATATGTCTGAAATAAGAAGAATTGTTAATAACACACTTTGCAAGAGAGTCAGTACAGTAACACAAGTAATACAGACAAGGCATACTATTTGAATTTTGGATTTAAAAAAATGTCATCCATTTATTCAGACTTTCTAATGGTGCACTATTGTAGCAATAATTAACAAGGTTAAAACCCTCTTCCTGAAGACTTTAGGGAGATGCCTGCCCATTAGTATAATCTCTTTCTACCTATCTCATGTTTGTTTTTACAGCCCCTGTTTCAAGGAATAGTATTAAGTCTGATGGATTCTCTTGCCCAAGAAGCTAATTCAAAAATGTATTCACTGGGTGAACTGCAGACTGCTAAATGGTGGGACTGAGATGAACACTAAAGAACAACATAAAGAGCAGCTATCACTCACCTGTGAGGATTTGGTTAGAGGTGTGGGAGGAGCGCTTTCCTGAGTACCTTAACATAGTGCTTCTCTGACGGCATTGGTAGATTTTTTTTTTTTAAAAGAATACAATATCATCTGCAACCTGAAGTTAGTTATGGAAGCAGGATGTGCATCACCCCTAAGCCAGTTATGGGGGCAAGACTTTACTCATATCACTGTATTCATATTGTTCACAAGGTGTAACTGCTACATAAGTGGCACCAGTGTCAGTACCTAAGGATTCAGGGGATGGAGAGAGATCTTAGAGACAAATCGAGCAGACGTAAGGAATTGGATAGGTAGAAAAGAGGGAAGAGACTAATAAATGATATAAATAAAAGAAGCAGATAACTGTTGAGGAGTGACCAAATATGGAGGGGGGAGCTAATGTGTTTGTCAGAAATTTCCAGTTTCCAATTCTTATGAAATAGGATGGGTGCTAAAGGAGTGGTCTCTAACATCCAGTTAGTAGAACAGGATGTACATAATGGGTGGATGTCTTTCAAATATTCAATTACATTCAAAATTTTGCCAAAACATTTGTTCATGCACATTTTGCCATAGTGAAGTCCAGAACAGGAATTTCTGCCTTTGCATATGTAATAGGATATAACCAGAGACTGACAAAGAACATTCAAAATAAAGAGAGCTATTATCTTGACACTTACTTTGTAGGAGATCCTGTGGGAAAATAGGCACATTTACGTATTGCTGATAGGAGGGTAAATCATTACACCACCTATAGGAGGACAACTTGACGACAGCTATCAAAATTACAAATATGCCCTTTGCCCTGAAAGTCTAGTTTTTGTAATGTATCTTACAGAATCACTTATGCACAATGCATAAAAAGCGGAAGATTAAATCCCAAACCAAATAGTTGACAATGGAAATTGGTCAAATAAACCCCAGTAGAGACAGCCATGCAATACTATGCAGCTGTTAAAAAAAAAAAAAAAAAATCAAAAGGAGAAGAAGAAGAGGAGGAGAAAGATGTGCTCTATGGGTTGGTTTGGAAATATCACCTAGAGAGAAGGCAAGAATAATCATATTTGCATGTATTTGCATAAAGGAACTAGAAGGAGATATAAAAAATGGAATAAAAGTGTTTTGTAGTGGGTGGAAACTGGTAGATGGAGACAAGGGTGGGTGTGAAAGTCTTCACTATGTAAAACTTTTTATACTTTAAAATTTCTAAGCTGTTTCTGTACTAGTTAATGGAAAAAATGAATAGAGAACTATTGTGTTCTTATAAGAATGGCAAGGACTGCTAATTTTCCACCCCCAACATTTATTATTCCAATTATTTTTTATTTTAAGCCAGAACAATGCCCTCTAGACTTAAAATGATGTTTCCAGCTTCTCTTGCAGCTAGGTGTGGTTGAGGTCAATAGGTATAATGAGAAGTGCTGTTTGGTACATCTTGGTACTTTTTAAATGGATCTATTCAGCTATGAAGGTCTTTCTGCCTGGCTTTCTTCTTTCTAATATAGATGTGATGTCCAGAGGCTCAGCAGATATCTTGGCAATAAGGGGACCTTGATATTGGAAACCTTGTGCTAAGAGGACAGAGAAAGACCCATGAGTCCCTGGTGATACTATGGTGCCAATATACTGGCTGCTTCCTGGTTTCTCTTATATAAAAGAAAAAGGCTCCTACCCTATGTGCATCACACTCATTTTGATCTTTATGATGTTGATTAGACACTGGAGTCTGATCCAGTATTTGCCCCAGATATAGAATACTGTTTTTCTTTAAGATCGTTACTTTGTGAACTTTGCTTGGGCCCTCTAAACTTGTGACTTTACTTCAAATCCAGTTCCACTTTGGTGATACAATTATGGCATGTGAAAACTGTTTCTGGAGAATCATGTCATGTGACTATTATCTGTTAAAGTGTTTTGCAGTCCAAGGTGCCAATCTTGGAAAAACTCCCATAAGTACACTCTGTCATTTTTGTTTTTAATATAGGTGTATAACTGAATTTTTAATATTTCATATGCAGTTAAATTAGCCATACTTCTTGTGTCAAAACTCTCTATTCAGAACTTCGGTTGTGGATTTAAAGATGCAGAAACACATTGATTTTAGAAAAAGTACATGTCTCTTTTATTACCACCCATATAATTCTGGTAAAAATTATTAATAATAAAGAGTATGGAAACATGAACAAAATTTGTTTTATAGATTTGCAGGATGTTAGCTAACATGGTGGTAGAGAGGGCTGATATTTTCAGTCTGACATCTGTTTTGTGACTATAATAAATAAACTGCATTTATTAAGTAAACATTAAACTTTCTCTCAAAGATTTGATAGTAAAAGGAAATGTCATTGTCTCATTGCTGGAAGCCTCATTATTTTTCATATTGGACAAGAAAGGGAATTCCATCAGTGGTAGCACAAGTCCATCTGTCTTAGATTAGACATCTGTGTAAACCAATTTTGCTCACTGAAAAGCAATGTAATAACACCACTGAAGAGCTTTCTTAATAGACTGAGGAAGTAAACAAAGTCAACTAGTGTTTCATAATATCTAAATTTTTAGACCTGAGATCATTTCTTTGGATTTTTTTCTGATTTTAATTTGCATGCCTGAATTAGCAGCCTCTTTCTCTGCTTTAATTAGAAATAATATTTTTACATTTTTTTTTTTAAACATTATGGAGACGTGCTTTCCTGCATGCTACTAGTAGAAAATCTTTTAGGAAGGTAAGGAAGAAACCATGCAGAGGAACTTATTTTTTCAAAAAAAGCTCAGAAGATAGAGCAATTTGTCTTCATATTTTTCAAGATAAGATTCTCCTATAGACTGAATGTTTGTTCCCCCCACCCTATCCAATTCATATATTAAACCAAATCCCCAATGAGAAGGTATTTGGAGTCAGGGCCTTTGTGGGGTGATTAGGGAATGGAGGCAGAGCCCTCATGAATGAGATTAGTGCCCTTGGAAAAGAGGCCCAAGAGATGTCCCTTGCCCTTCAGCCAGGTGAAGACACAGCAAAAAGATGGCTTTCTATAAAACAGAAAATGGCCCTCATGTAGTGTGTCAGCATTCTCTTCATCTAACTTCCCCTAACATCTTACATGACCATAGTCCAATTTTTAAAAGCAGAGAATTAACATTGGTACAATACTGTTAACTAAATGAGAGACCTAATTTAAACATTACCAGTTTTGCAACTGATGGATTTTTTTGTTCTAGAATCAAATCAGTTTTCCCATATTGCATTTAATAGTCATGATGTTTTCTTAGTCTCCTGAAATCCATGACAGTTCCTCAGTCTTTCCTTGTCTTTCACATCCTTGGCGCTTTTAAAAAGTATTGGTCAGTTATTTTATGCAATGGCTCTCAGTCTGGATTTGTGTGATGTTT
The DNA here is from genome assembly GCF_001604975.1 of Cebus imitator. NCBI lineage: Eukaryota > Metazoa > Chordata > Mammalia > Primates > Cebidae > Cebus > Cebus imitator. The sequence goes on along the minus strand of NW_016107346.1, from coordinate 4,690,184 downwards.
TCTCATGATTACATTGAGGTTTTGCATTTACATTAGTCCATGCTAACACTGCTGTGAAGAAATACCTGAGACTGGGTAATTTTTTTTTTTAAAGAAGTTTAATTGGCTCACAGTTCTACCTGGTTGGAGAGGCCTCAGGAAACTAATAATCATGGTGCAAGGCACCTCTTCAGAGGGTGGCAGAAGAGAGAATGAGAGTAGAGTGAAGTAGGGAAAAGCCCCTTTTAGAACTGTAAGATCTCATGAGAACTCACTATCACAAGAACAACTTGGGGGAAACCAAACCATGATTCAGTTATCCTCACCTGGTCCCTCCCTTGACACATGGGGATTATTACATTTCAAGGTGAGATTTGGGTGGGGACAGAGAGCCAAACCATATCAGCATTCTTGGCAAAAACACCACAGAAGTGATGCTGCCCTTCCCAGTGCATTCTGTCAGACAGAAAATGATATTTTGAAGTTCCATTTGGCAGTTGACTCTTTGACCAATTTGCCTCTAATTCAAACTCTGCATCATTATTGAGCAAGCATTTGGTAGCTTGAAATTTTAGCTGCATATTCTCCATTTTGCTCACAAGTGCATGAAATATGGAAAGAAAGATGGAATTACTTTTACGTTTAACTAGTGTGGTGTTTTTTTTCTACCTATGTAGAAATGGAAAATAAAAGCTCAACATCTGATTATTGCAGATGTATGTAAGATTCTTAGTGATTTTATATATTAAAGATCTTAATGATTTTTCAGTTATTGTGAATAAATTTTTCTAGTTTGTAACATCGTTTAACTTAAAATATTACATATGAAATAATTAAAAATAAAATGAAGATCTTTGTACTTACAACTCATATTTAATATATAATTGGACAAATATTTGTGAATATTGTAATAGGTAATATCTTAAGCATTTACAAATATTAACTTATTTTTTCCTCATAAAATTATATAAGGTATATCCTGAAACTATCTCTATTCTACAATGAACATACTTAGGCATGGAAAGGTTGAATGTACTGCCTAAGCTCACATAGGGACTGAGTGGAGACTCTGGATTCAAAGCCAGGCAATTAGCTTTAGAGTTCTTGTTCTTGCCACTGCATTTTATAATTCGTTAAAAAAGTATTTATTCTGGATACTAATTCATCGTCACTTGTTTGCACTACTAATATCTTCTCCTTCTTGGAAGTCTCTCTTTTAATTTTGTTTATGCTATATTTTGATATATACAAGTATGTCATAGCCATTATAGGATCATAATAATGTGATCAGCCTTATCAATATTTTTCTTCCTGGGTATTGTTTGTGTAGCATACTTCAAAATCCATTGTTACTCTTATGTCACAAAATAGATCCTAATATTTTCTTCCAAAAATTTTGAATTTTTATTTTTAACATTTGGAGCTTTAATCTACGTGGAATTGATTTCTATGTTTGGTATAAGATAGGAACTTTATTATACCTATTTTGTTATAGAAAGTATATAACATCAGCAATATTTATCAATATAACTTTATTAAGGCCTTGAACTTCCCATTTTATTTATTTTTATGTGTTTTTAAAATTTTATTACAGTGAATGAAATTGTTTCATTGGCTTTCAAAATTTGTTATTCTAGTGTGTAGGAATTGTATTGGCACTTAGAATATTGATCTAGTAACCCAGTAACCTTTCTTAACAGTCTTTTGAATTTTAATAGTTTTTTCCTGAAGACTCGCTTGGATTTTCTATGTAGAAAATTGATCTTATCATAATCTATACATCACCAAACATTTTTCTAACATTTTTACCATTTTATATTTATCTAATCTCCTTGAATTATCTTGGGCCTCTGATAAAATACTGAATAAAAGCAGCTTTTATCTGGACCCATGTATTTTCCCTGATCTTAGAGGGAAGGATTCTTGTGTTTTAATATTCAGCATGGTATCAGCTTTAGATTTTTAGAAGATATTTATTAACAGATTAAGGTAAGTTCCTTTTTATGTCCCATTTGCTAAAGGATTTAGAAAAATTATAAATAGGTTAAGTTTTGTCAAATGACTTCTCTGCATATAATAAAATGAGCTTTTCTCCTCTGAGCAAACTGCTTGGAAATATTTTATTTTGCATTTATATTCATAAGGCAGGTTCACCTAGGATTATTATTTCTCAGACTTTCCTTGTTCAATATCAAGACAATACCTCTTCATAGAATAAGTTAGAATAATTATCTTATTTGTTTTCTTTGTTAAGTTTTATTATGTTCCCAATTTTTCTCAGCCATTTACTATTAGTTTCTGTCTTGCATGTTTTATCAAAAAAGATCTCCCTCCAGCAAAAGTAAAATAAAAATAATCACCTTTTTCTTTATTTTTAAATATTGTGCTTTTTTAATCTTTAAATCTTAAGCATATAATTTCGAATTGGCCCCTCCATGTATATAATCAAAATGGGGTTATACAATTCTTATTTTAAAACCAGGGGAATAAATCCAAAGTTCTTTTTTTTTTTTTTTTTATTTAGCAGAAACCTCAAATGTATTCTCCATGGTGCCAGCTGGGATGCCCAAGAGATTTGCTATAGGTTTCAGGTTTAAAATAAACCTGAATCTCCACCTAATTCAACATTATGATTTGGTACTCAATGCAAAAATAAGCCTTCGACTCAAAATACAACTGGAGAAGAAAAATTTAATTCCAGAAGCTTTCCATCTCATGTAGGTTATTACTGAGCCAGAGCAAGGATTTACTTTAGCAAGCAGTTGGAATTCCCAACCATATTGAAGCAAGTTATAGATAGCCTGAAAAGCAGTGTGATGTTTTAAAGCATTCATCTCTGGAGCAAAATTTCCTCTCTCAGGTTTAGAATCAATGATGCTAACAATGACATAGTTTTAAAATTCTTGTTGAATAAATTTAAAGGAAAATGTTAGTTTTTTAAATGAGAAGACATGAAGAACACGGTTTACTACAGCATGAATGAAGAAGCACAGAGTTATTGCCTGTGTTGGGTTTTGTAGATCCTTCTTGATTCCTGCCTATATTTAATAGATATGCCAGAATGAAAATGTCCAACATGGTTAATCTTAATATTAATGTTATTCCTCAGCCAGCATACTCAGGAAGGCAGTATTTTGTAATCTTCTTCCTTTGTTTTGTTTGTTTGCTGTTGTTTTCAGACAGAATCTTACCCTGTCCCCCAGGCTGGAGTGCAGTGGCACCATCTCTGCTCATTGCAAACTCCACCTCCTGGGTGCAAGCAATTCTCATGTCTTAGTCTTGTGCAGTAGCTGATTACAGACATGTGCCACAATGCCCAGCTAATTTTTATAATTTTAGTGTCACGAGGTTTCTCTATGTTGGCCAGGCTGGTCTCCACCTCCTGGCTTCAAGTGATCTGCCCACCTTAGCCTCCCAAAGTGCTGGGATTACAGGCGTGAGCCACTGTGCTCAGCCTGTAATGTTGTTTTTTTACAACATTTATTTCTTGGCATTTGCTTACTTTTTATTTCTGTTAATGTTGATATTATACCATTTGGAAATTCAGCTATTTTATGTATACACACATATGTGGGCACTTTCTACATAGTCTGTTTCTACAGAGATATCTCTCTGTAGATATTTATGACAGATAGGCAGACATTCAAATGCAGAATGCGTCAAGGTATTTGTTGGACTAGATAATATCAATATCACACAGAATGGATTTGCTTGCTTGTTTGTTTAATTCAGTCACGTATATTGAGAGTACCAGTGTGTGCCAGGCAATGCATTGTGTTCTGGGATCCCACACAGGGACAAAGACCTCATAATGGAGGGAGGTAGATGGTTTGCCTGTAATAATCACATCAGACAATATGCTGACTGATAGTCTGGTGTCATAAACAGTGTGTCAAGGGAGCACAGGGATGGAAATAATTTGTTTTGCAGGGACTTGAGGGTGAATGTGGGAGGAGAGATGAGGAAGTCAAATTTGGTCTAGGCCTTGAAGGGAGTTATATTTCAGATGATGGGGAGCAAGTCAAAACATTGAATCACCAGGGTACTTTGCTTCTTTAGTGAACAGGAAATATTATAGTGCATGTGGCAAATAGTGAGTGGTGATTATGGAGCAGGAAAGGTTAAGCTGGATTCAGTCATTCTGGATTGTACACACACACACACACACACACACACACTCACTCTAGGTCAGTGGCATGGAGGATCATTTGGAAGCTGGAGAAAGTAAAAATCACTACAGAGTTGAGGATGCAGATGAGAATCTAAACAATGGTAGCAGTCTAAACAATAGGAACATGGGACAGACATAAGAAGGGGATGGAATTGATGACAAATTTAATATGGGAAATAAGGAAGAGGAAGAAGTGAAGTTGATGTGGAAGGGTCTAGTTTGTGTGACCAGATGGAAAGTGACTTGTTAATGGAAGAGTACTAGGATGGAGAAATTGTTTTATTTTTAAAATGATTTCCAGTGTGGTGATGAAGAGAAAAAGGTACTGAATTTGATTTTGAACATACCAACTTTGATGAGCCTGTGGAAGTATTTGGGTGGAAATGCCACTTTATATGAGGAAAATGAGTTTGGGCTCCAAAAAGAGAGAGATGTACGTGCCACCAGGATGTGGGGGGATGATTGAAGCCAAGGGACAAGATGCCGTTGTTCAGAGAGAGATGCACAGACAAGCCAGGTTCCTGAAAAACAGAAACATTTAAGGCATATGATGGGAGGGATCTATTTTCTTGCTGAAGAATGATGAATGAGATGATTGTAGGGATAAAACTTGGAGGACATTTGATTGAAAATTAAATAACAATGTTTCTAGAGGGAAGAGGGAACAAAATAATAGATGGAGATTGTTTAGTAAGTGCCCTAATGTTGCATGCCTATAATCCCAGCTACTCGGGAGGCTGAGGCAGGAGAATTACTTGAACCCAGGAGGGAGGTTGCGGTGAGCCAAGAGCACGCCATTGTACTCAAACTTTATATGAGGAAAATGGGAAACAAGAGTGAAACTGTGTCTCAACAACAACAACAAAATGCCCTAATGTTCTTGCCCTTGAATTGGTATAATCCTGAAGAACATTGCACGCAGTCTTCCAGGATTTCCCTGCAGGACTCAGCCCCAGTTGCCCACAGCGAGTGACTTATAATTTAAGACACCTTTCATTGCCTTCCACCCCTCTCTGCCTCACTTCTCAACTTCCCTCTTAGTGCCTTCTGGGGCCACCTCATGATAACTTACTTGCAACCAAATCCTTGCATCAGGATCTATTTCGGGGAGACAGAAAACCTAAGACAAAATAGAATTTTAGTTTCTTTCTTCCTAAGAGTGGACTGTAATGGATTGGAAGGAAGATGAACTGTGGAAAGAGAGAACTCACAATGATAGGGTGGGGAAATAATTGAATATATAGTCCAGTGTCATAAACAATGTGTCAAGGGAGCAGAGGGAGGGAAATAATTTGTTAAATTATTAACAACTAAATAATTGGATTAGGAGGGTTAGGGGCCTTTCATCTCTAGAGCAACACAGGAATAGATTGAAGTGAAGTATATAATGTTAATGGTATGATCATTCTTGAACATTCATCCTGTCATTTCTCATAGAAGGAGGCAGAATTGTTTATTGAGCTCATGCATCTTCATAAGCACCCTAGGTGTATAGTTTGGATGTTTGTCCTGGGGTCAACTCTCAGTTAAATTGTAATCCACAATGCTGGAGGTGGGGCCTGGTGGAAGGTGTTTGGATCATGGAGGCAGATCCTGCCTGGCTTGGTGTTATCTTTTGGCACCTCCTTCCACACCACCTTGCTCCCATAATGTGAGATGTTGGCTTCCCCCTTTGCTTTCCACCATGATTGAAAGCTCCCTGAGGCTTCCCCAGAAGCTAAGCAGATGCTGGCATATGCTTCCTGTACAGCCTGCAGAACTGTGAGCCAGTTAAGCCTCTTTTCTTTATGAAATACCCAGTCTCAGGTATTTCTTTATAGCAATGCAAGAACAGCCTAATACACTGGCATAGTCCATTCATTCTAAGTCTGTTGTCATTAGTCATTCAACACATTTATAAATCATATCCTGTGTGTCACACTTATGATTTTTTGTCTTGAATAATAGGGTTCAATTCATCATTTTTTTCCTTGCTTTACTTATTTGACAACATAGGTTGCTTCTACTTTCTGACATTGAATTCACTTAATCTTATTCTGCTTTTGCCATCTGTGATAAGTTATTATCCTAGAAATATGGTTTGAATTTAAACTGAACATCCATCTTGAAGTTACCTTAAATTCTTTATGCTAAAGTCCACTTAGCATAATAATCAGGAAAGACAGAGTTAAAAAAATATTTAAAATAGTTGATTTAATGTTGTTATGAAACATAACAGGACTCTTGAAAAGGTGATTAATATTCTTACACATCCTGAAACAGAACAAAACGAGTTTTTTCTTGTCTACTTTTCTTATCTGGTTCTTCTCTGGCTTCTAACTTTATTAGCATGCACATATTATATGAATTAAAAGTCTTCATATACATTCTGTGAAGTACTGATACAAAACAAATATCAAACCTGAAATTCTTCAAGCTTCTAGATTCAGCTACTGATTTATTGAAATTATTGAGAAGAGAAATGAGTGATTAAATGATGAGGGATGAAATTGGTCTGTATTATACATTATTAGGAAGTTGGAAAATCTTCAGGACAATCTAGCCAACAAATTGCAAGAAAAATTAAGACACGGGAAATCATAGTTTAGAATGCATACAGCTTATCTTAGATAATTCCAATGTATAGCTTCGTTTAGATTGGGATTTAAAAAAATTATGGCACTCGTGAGATAATTTAAATATTGAATATTTGATGATATTTAGGAATTACTGTTAATTTGCTTCTGATATTTTGGTTATTTGCAAAAGAGGGAAACTACACCTTTAAAGATACATTCTGAATTATTTACAGGTATAATTACGTGATATCTAGGACTTAATTAAAATAGAGTAGGGGAATGGGAGAAAATATGGGGTTGTGTAGGATGGCCATAGGTGAATGGTTTTTGAGGCTGGTTAATGGTTTTGAGTGTGCATTATACTATTAAGTATACTTTTGTGTATATTCAAAATTATCTGTGATAAAAATGGAAAAATTAAATTAATAGTATATAGATAGATAATTCTCAGTGTATGAACAAAATATGGTTTACTTTTTCCAATAAAAACTTTGTTATATGATAGCATGGTTTCTTAAATTCATCTATTTAATAGAAATAAGATTAAACACGTTCAAGAATCAACTAACATCCTACTACAGTAAGCTTTGCAAATCTAGTTTTGACCTTTGCTCAAGGGAGAAAATGAGAAAAGAACACATGTGTGCATGTTCTTTTCCTGACCTATGACTTCTATAGATGTTAGCACAGTGGATGTGTTTATAAGGTAAACATTCTTCCAGTATTTCTCATGTTTCTCCCATTTCTCATCCTTCTCCCACCCTCTTGATATTTTAATCATTAACATATACTGTGAACATTTTAGATAAGATGTAAAAGTCTTATATAGTGTACCTCAGTTCAATTTGTTTCAGAGCTGCAGGATTCAATAAAATGAGATAGGAATAATGAGTAACTTCATAATGGAATATGAAGGCATTGTCATCATTGCTATCTTTTAAAGGAAATATGCCCTCAGTCTGACTTGTAAAATTATTAGTCTTTCATATAGTAGTTTGGTAGATTTAATAAAATTCATTTTGGACTTGCATCTAGATTTGCTTCTGCCACAACTAATATGAAGTATAAAATAATTACTATGTTTTAACTAACACAGTAACTTTTTAATTTTTATTCCTAAGAATGGTAAATATTAAGAATAATCTGTATCACTATGCTGAATCATATAAATATATCCTAAGAAAATATTTCAAAAAAAATAAGCACAAAGGTAGTCATTATTAAGGACAGCAAAGTCATCAGAAAAAAGATTGTCATAGTATTTTCAGGACTAAAACAATTTGACATAAATCAAAAGATAAAAAGTTTCAAAAAGTAAATGCATAAATCATGATATTTCAGCAACAGGAATTACTGAAGTGCCATGAGAAATTTTTTAAATGCAACAGTATGGAAATACTGGAATGTAAAATTAGGAAAAAATACAAGGAGAATAAAAATTGTCTTCATTCTGATATAAATATGTAAAAGATGCTAGTTTATAGACAAAAGACTGGAAGAAGTTGTTCAAAAATGAAGCCAAATGTTGCATTATTGTGTTGGTATTAAGGATTATTTATTCTTTAAAATTCTCTTCTGCTGCTATAATGATACTTATAAAATGTTCAAAGTGCAGAACACAAAAAATTAGTTCTGCCACAGAAACCCTAATTATATTGAAAATACAGTCCTACAGGGAAGAAAATACAAGATTGCTTTTAGGAAGAAAATACAAGTTAGCTTTAATAAATACAGTGAATGATTTGCAAAGAACTGCCACATAAAGTCTAGTTTGTATTATATATAACAATGCAGAGCATCTCTTGACTCTGTCCTTGTTAAGCAGAAAAGGAAAATGGTTTTATAAATCTTACACCCTTAAAGAAACATTGCATCATTAAGAAGATGAGGTTTACCTAATATCCAGTACACTACTGGACTCGGGTGGGTACTTACCAAACACCTGTGGAAAGTCTGAAAGGATGCTGGTGAGTGCCTTAGTCACTCATATAGTGCCTCCCAGAGGTGGTATTTTCTTTTCCATTGCCCCACTTTGTTCCACTATAATATTATGTTGCTTTTTAAATTTTTTTAAGGGACCAGATCTTGTTTTGTCACCCAGGCTGGAGTGCAGTGGTATGATCATAGGTCACTGCAGCCTCAAACTTTTGGGTTCAGGGAATCCTCCCACCTCAGACTCCTGAGTAGCTGAAACTAGAGTCATGTACCACAACACCCAACTAATTTTTTAATATTTAGTAGAAACAGGGTCTCGCTCTGTTTTCCAGGCTGATCTCAAATTCCTGGGCTCGAGTGATCATCCCATCTGGGCCACACAAAGCACTGGGATTAAAGGGATGAGCCACCTGCCTGGCCAAGTTCTTGTTTCAATAACTGCCTCCTTCCCCTCCTGCGGCTTTTAAATCGTAGATAAATGTTTTCAGGTGCTAACCTAGAGTTTTGCTTGTCCATGTTCATATGAGGTATTTGCATGCTGGAGGAAGGAAGAAGTTGAGGGAATTGGCTTTTTGCTGGGGGTTTAGTGCACTGGAAGACATTTTTAGAACATTTCGAGATTTGCTTCCTTTTGCCAGGATTCCAGAGACTAGACAGATATTTGAACCACACTGTAGATAACTGTTTTGATTTTTTTCTTTGTCTCTTTTTTTCAGAGACATCATAAGTCCTATTCTGGAATCCCCATGAATTGTTCCATAGACTTAAAGAAAATCTTGGGCTGTGGGATTAGAAGGCAAAACCTTGTAACTGGATGGAATGTTTCTTTAGCTTATCCTTTTTACTCTACAATTAAGCTAAAATTAGAAACTCTGAAAAGCTGGCTGCTTTTAAAAGGAGATAATGAACACAACCTTTGAGAAGGGCTGGTGATGGAAGGAGAAGGGAGGAGGTGGTCATTTTTCCATACATCAATAAACCATAGACATACTTGGTTCATTCCACCACTAGGTTATTGCTGCTGGGAAGCAAATATTACGCTGTCTCTTGTTTATGGAGTACTTTTTTTCAAGTTAATTAAAGGGTTTATTATCTCACTAAACACACAGACATCTTAATAAAATGTAGAACTATGTTTAGTATCATTGCATCTATTTCCTGGATGTCATGTGGAGTGCTCTTGGAATATAAAAATATGATCCCTGCCTGAAGAAGTTTGTATACACTTTTTGATTTACATACCCAAACATAAGAAAATTGGCAAGTTGAATTATAGATGAGGATGAAAGTGATGTTTTTCACATTTCATGAGACTATTGAAAATTGAATAAAAATGAGAATACTGGCAGTGTGCGGTGGCTCACGCCTGTAATCCCAGCACTTTGAGAGGCTGAGGCAGGCGGATCACGAGGTCAAGAGATCGAGACAACTTTGGCCATCATGGTGAAACCCCATCTCTACTAAAATACAAAAATTAGCTGGGTGTGGCATAGCATGCCTATAGTACCAGCTACTAGGGAGAATGAGGCAGGAGAATTGCCTGAACCTGGGAGGTGGAGGTTGCAATGAGTCAAGATTGCGCCACTGCACTCCAACCTGGTGCCTGGTGACAGAGCAAAACTCTGTCTCAAAAAAAANAAAAAAAAAAAAAAAAAAGAAAAATGAAAATACTGTTTCAGATAAAATAGTGTGCAAAATATTTTATTGATGAATGTAAATTTTTCTAACCAAACCCACTGATCAATTAAGTAAAATAGAAATGGAAGAAATTTTTGTTCTGAATGATATTAAAATTTTGCTCAGTTTTGTCTTGGCTCTCAAGTAAAGATTATAATCAGATAATCAAGATTGTATTAATGTGTTTGTTTCTAAAAATGTAGGCAGTTATCTTTGAAGAGGATGATTAATAGTGGTAGAGATAACATTAAAGAAAAACTGGTTCTACAGACTGTACAGATGGTCTTCAAGGGGCGGCTGTCCTGACCACAGGAACTCTGGCTGCTATTTTAATTAAACTTGAGGGCAGAAGAAAAGAAACTTTTTTTTTTCTTTCTAAATAAGTATTGAGGTTACACAATGTGTTTAACCTTGCGGTTTGTCAACAGTTTAAAAAAAAAAAAAAAACCGGTTTACAAGAACAAACCACTTTTCAGTTTTTCAGTTCAGTAACCAAATGACTTTCCCATTGTAAGTGAAAGTGGGAAATAGCTTTTCTTAGCTAATGTAGACTTTGTTCTCAGAGGAGTTATTGTTTTCAAACAATTGGTATATGTAAAATGTAATTTAGGAAAAGGAAAGAAGTGTGTAATCTTATGATAATTTTATTGTGATGTGTTATTTTAAAATGTTATTTTATTTCCTTAATTTTTCCTTTTTTTAAAAATTATAAAAATAGTACTTGCTTGTTAAAAGTATTTGAGGATTTTCAATTTTGGCATCGTAATTTCTGTTGGGAAGTAAGAACTAAATGATACAGAATTATGTGAAACAAAAATGAGTTTCTTCATTCCCTCATCCACGCGGGGGTCATCTTTGTGATCAGTTTGATATGTCGCTTGTAGATCGTTTTATTCTAAGTAGAGGCAAACATACTGACATAGAAAATCATCAAATGTAACATGCACAATTGTTCATCCCACCTCTGTTCCTGTTTAAGTGTTTTTATACACTTTAGCCACTTCTGTTTTACTCACTTTGTAGCCCCTGCTAAAGTGCAGTGGAACTATCATAGCTCTCTGTAACCTTGAACTCCTGTGCTCAAGTGATCCTACCACCTTAGCTTTCAGAGTAGCTAGGACCACAGGCTTGTGCCACTATACCTGGCTAATTTTTAAGTATTTTGTAGAGATGGTATATTACTATGTTGTCCAGGCTGGTCTCATACTCCTGATCTGATCTGCCAAGCTCAACTTTATAAATATTTTTAATGTGAAAAGTATTACTTTATTGGAAATATATTTCTTAATAAGATAGATGAGACTCTCTTAATCAATTCATGTGCCTGGAGTGAAAATTATTATTACTAAAATGAAATGAGCATTAATATCAATAGTACTTCTTTTTTTCTTTTTTATAAATGTACGTGCTAAAAAGAATGCTCACATAAATAAACGGATGGTAATAAAAGTACTTTTTATAGTCATGCCTCCTATTTCTTTGAACTCCTAAGTTATATGCCAAAAACATCATCAGTGCTCTGTCACCAAAAGCCATTTTATTAATCTATTGATGGACAACTTAAGTAGGCTTACCTTCAAATTCATTAAATCTAAGGAATTGGAAACAACCTGACTTGTAGAAAGATTTATTTACCAGTAATGAGGGCTTTTACTTTCTCAATTTGGGGCAAGGATCAAAAGATCATTCTCTATATCAGTTACTCTTTAGCTTAGTGGAATCACGTATAACTTAGAAAGGTTCAGAATATTGGTAATTTCAGTACACCTTTGCTCATGTAATTTTTTAAAGGGAAGGTTTTATCTTAAATTTATATGTATTCAATCCTTGGAGCTGTAGTTTTAATTCATTCAATTAATGGGAAATGTTATTTACATATAATCTAATTGGAAAACTCAGCGCTCAATGTCAGAAAAGGTCTGATTTCATTTCTCAGTTCAAATGAACATGTTAATATATACTGCAATGATCTCCATTTCATTTCTGAATTCTGAATTGAGATAGAAGAGGCACAAGGCTTAGTGAGGAGACGTTGTGCTGCTGTCAAGATTTTTTCCAACTTGTTCCCATTTGTCCTCATGGGACTATCCCTCATGATGGATCCATGCATTCTCAATAGCAGGGGATAAAGAGGCAAGATTGTTTGATGAAAACTGTTAGCTCTACCACTGCCTCACTCTATAACCTATCTGAACTCTGAACGCATATATAATGCAGGGAGGATCAAAGCACCTTTATATGCTTATGGTGCCTTGGATGGAAGAAACTTATGAGATTCCTTTGTTTGATGCCCTGGAGGATTCTATTCCCTGAGATTATGCCCCTTAGCAAGATTCTGGTTGGATGAGAGGCCTGGCTTTACTACTTAAGGGATGAGAAGGACACCAGTTTAGGGTGGTTAACAAAGGAGCAGGAGTAGCCAGCAGTCCCACAGACATTTTAGGCTTATCAAACTTGTGAAAATTGAAAACCTATTGGAATTTCATTCCCTTAAAGCTCTCCATGGCCATGTTTCTCTTGAAAAATCTTTATGTATACTTGTACCTCTAATTGTGTAGCACCATTTTAGATCATTTACATGGAAGAGTTAGTTGGCTACTATGAGAAAAACGTCAGTGATGAGCATTTACAAATTTTACTGAATTTGGACTTTTAGGTTCTCTACACATAATTACAATCAAATGAAGTTGTGGGGCTATAGATTGGACTATAAAAATCTTCAGAGATAGGAGAGGATGCAGAACTATGGCTAATGATGATGAAGTAAGGTAGGGTAATATAGACTGCTGTTTTGGGTTGCCGAGATTCTTTAAATTGTACTTAGTTTTGTATTTTAGAGCAGAAGATGTATTCATTCCAATTTCTGTTAACATCTATTGCAATTCTTTTGTGAATTATGATTGGAACAGATTGCAAAATCTCCCAGTGTATCAGTTTTCCTAAAATAAATCATTAAAAGCAGTTCATTATCTATAATTCTTTCCTGAGTTAAAATAAAAATCTGCTTTCTAGGTCAATCTTCATTAAGCTATTAATATCCTTTTCACATTATAAGCCTTTTAATTTCCTTTATTAGCAACTGAAAGTAGCTAAAATATGAATGTCATTGTTTTGAGTATTAATTGATGTTTGAATTCTTTTTAATCATTTTACTCTGATGTCAGTGAACTTCCTTCCAGCCCACCCAGGGACAAGGAACCTCTCCAATATATTTATATTTACTGAGCTGTATTTATATTTGTATTTTACTTCTGGGGATAGATATTCCTGGTTCTGATTTTTATTGCAGCAAAATTCAAGAATTGTCACAAGGATGCTTAGTTAGTGGTACATTAGAAAAGCCTCATTTTTATTTTGCTTTATTTTCAAGGAACTCAAAACCTCTTCAGCATAAAAACATGAGAACTCAATTTTCTAAGTCTAGAATAGCATCTGAATTTTTGATTCATCATAGTAATTGTTCAATTTTTTTTCAAAATTACTATATAAACATTTTATATGCATTTTATTCTAAATACAGTTGACATCAAGAAAACATGATGGGTGAAAAGAGCACTGGAGTAAGAGTCTGACAGCAGACTTCCTTTTTCTGCTCTGACCTTTGTTGAGTAAACATGTCTCTGAGTCACTTTGTTACCATTTATAAAATGAAATGGTTGAGTCATGGTGATTATTCTTAATTGTGACTGAGATTTAGAATTTTAAAAGCAATATAAAATTAGAGAAAACACAAACCACTTATATATACATAATACAAAAGATGAAATATCTCTGCAATTTCAGACCTTGGCCAAAAGCATTGTTCACTGCCAATGGCAGAATGATATACCCTTATGTGAATATACCATTATTTATTTACCTCTTGAAGGACATTAGGAGCACTTTGGAGTTTCAGTTGGACTCCACATGCAGAGGCTCCCAAAGAACATTCTAGTACATATTTTATTTAGAATTTATATATGAAAATGTGGAATCAAGGTATGTGAACATTTAAATTTTCACCTTTGCTACCATGAAAGCTATATCAAAAATTGATGTTGTGGAGTTTTTTTTTTTTCTTTGCAAATCTGTATGAAGAGAAACAAGGTTTCTTTCTTCCTGGGTTCTCTTCCTCCACTCCTGTCCTTGTGAATGGCCACTTCATGCAAGCTTCTCCAGGTACCTTTTAGATTCTACATCATGTTTTCTGCTGAGTTTTCACAACTCTACTGTCTCAAAGCTTGATGGTGTTAAAAAGTGTATTCACTAATTCATCCGAGAGTTCTTGGGTCCTGGTGTTACACTGAAGGCTACAGTGGTATACAAGAGGATTATGTTTCTCAGTTGCTTTTGTGAAGCTTAAGGTCCAGTGGATCAGGAAAAAAACATGTTAATTAGATAATGGCAGGAATGCCTGTGCTTTTCCAAAATTAGAAGGGTGAATACAGAAGGACATGACGCAGTCTGATGGTGGCTGGCAGTGACCAGGGGCTTCAGGGAAAAGCTCACCGGGAAGTAATCTTAGCTCCGAAGATGAGTAAGAGCTAATTATCCAAAGTAATGGGGAGGAAGTGGGATGGGAGGAAGAGCTTTGAAATCAAAGACATACAAAGGTCCTACAGCAGGAGGTAGCAGGGCAATCTGGAGTTGTTGAAGTTATAAGACCCAGTGGCTGAGCCCAGAACATAAGGTGAAGTTTGGTCAAAGGTAAAGCCAGAACAGGGGTTAGAATAAAGTTTGCCCTGTTGGCCGTTTTTCATTACATCTGAAATGCAGTAAGAAGCCAGTGAAGAATTTAAGCAAGGTGGAAATAGGGGAAATGGTGGTAGTGGTGGTGTGTGTGTATGTGTGTTTGTCTGTGTGAGAGTAACATGATGAAGTTTGCATTATCACAGATGGTCATAAAATATAAAAAGAATGCTTAGACTTTAAAAATTATGATCTTGCTTATCTTGTATGAGTTGTCTATGTAAGCAGATAGTTTATGATACTTTTGGAGGAAGTTCTCCTCAAAAATGGGGTTATTTTCCAGCGTTTAGCAAGGAAATACAAATAAAGTCATTTTCCTACAGGGCTAAGAGTCCCAGTCCAATTTAGTATCCACAACTAACAGTTCTGTTATACTTTAATCCTTAAATATTAGACCAAAGCACGAACTAGGAATCCTACTGATTACAGTGACTAAAAAGCAAAAGTGAAACAAAGGAGGTTGAGGTAAAGAGCAGTCTTATATGGAAGGTTCCAGCTTCGGGACTGATTTACAAACAACTGAGTAAAAATGGGTATTATATACATGCTGATGAAAGTAGCTGTGTGATGCAGTTTGGATCTGTGTCCCTGCCCAAATCTCATGTTGAACTGTAATCCCCAGTATTGGAGGTGGGGCCTGGTGGAAGGTGATGGGATTATAGAAGTGGATTTTTCATGAATGGGTTAACACCATCCCCTTGGTGCTGTCCTCACAACAGTGAGTGGCTTCTCAGGAGATCTGCCTGCTTAAAAGTATGGCGCCTTGCTCTTTCTTGCCCCTGCTCTCGCCATGTGAGACCCCTCCTCCCCCTTTGCCTTCTGCCACGATTGTAACCTTCCTGGGGCCTCCCAAGAAGCAGACATCTACGTTATGCTTCCTGTATAGCCTGCAGAACGATGAGCCAATTAAACATTTTCTTTATCAATTACCCAGTCTCAAGTATTTCCTTATAGCAATGTAAGAACAGCCTAAGACACTGTTTTCATTCATTAAAAGGCTACTGAACTATGCCTACTACTACATTTTGCAGAGTTGCTTTTCCTTCATTTAGAACTAATGTCTTCTATTTCAAGACCTAATGTCACCTCATTCCTTTTTCATATAATATCCTCTGATGTGGCCTTTGAGTTGCCCATAAGCAATCATGGAATTTGGGATAATAATTTTGGGGGTGTAAACTATTTTACTTTATTTTTTTACCCTCAAATATAAAAAGGATGTAAGTGCTACTCCCAAAGTTATGTGGGGGGACTATTTGCACTTTCCTGCTTGAGGTGTTATGGCTGTGGGGTGGGCAAGATAAAGAAAAAGCCAAACTAAATGAAAAATGGTGCAGTTATTGCTGAAATAGGTTTCCCACCATCTAATTCCTTTGTGTGCTACTGGCTGAAAAAGTCCTTTTCCTTCTCAGCTCCACAGCAGCTTTTTCAGGACACAGTCTGATTTACATAGCTAGGCTGAATGCAGAAGCTGTGTTTACCATGTGAATTTGAGGCCACTGAGAAGATTATTTTGTTTTTCTGATCTCCTGACCTTCTGAAAGCTTCCATCAGACCTTTCTCCTCCCACCTTCCACCAAACTATAAATAAAAGCCAACCCATAGCACCCACTCAGATGTATCCACTACTTAAATTTTGGAATCAATTTGTTAATCTCAAAAGGCCGTAAAACCCTGAAAGCTTAAGTAGCTAACAGATTAAAAAAAAAGTTCAAACAGATTCTTGGAAGACTTTGAAGCTAGGATGCTTGGGGAGCATCTTTGTAGTCTGCTGAGGGATTAGAGGCGGCAATATCATGTCGCCTTGCAAGCCAGAGGACAGCTTTGAATTATAGCCAATCAGGAGCCACAGCATGTTTTTGGAAGGTGGTGGAGGCCAGCTTTTTCCCTTCAAATAGCTGACATTTCGCAGCCCCCATCGCTCTTGGAGCACGATAGCCAGAGATTATGCAATTTGTTTGGAATTCTCTCTCAACAGTACTAGTTTGAGGCTAAGGCTAGGTTGTGAACATTTAGAGTTTTTGTGTGTCTTGACAAACTTGTATTCATCATGTGCTCTGTGACCATCAGTATTGTTTTGGTTATATAGACCAAGTGTTCTGGGCTCAGATCCAAAACTTGCACAAGTAAATCAGACTCAGAAGGCAACCTTAGAGATCTTTGAAAAGTGCTGAAGTAGGGAAAAATATTAGACAATCTGCCATAATTTAAATTTTATGTGTGTGTGTATATATATACGTATATAAATACATAGATTTCTCTCAAGATGTGTGTACTCCTCCCTGCTATGAACACATATGTAACTATATATTTATATATAGTTATATATAATTATATATATATAGTTATATATAACTATATATATATTTATATATAGTTATATATAGTTACATATGTATTCACAGCAGGGAGCAGCACACACATCATGAATAAGACAGAAATCTACTTAATGCAGAGTTAATTGGATGATACCCTAATTCAATGATACCCATATCATTAAATAATTCAGTTTTGGGCTTTCTTTACTTCTTTTTATGCTTTTCATTTAGAAAAGATATTTATATGATGTTGAGGAGTTTGTTAAAATTAGCTGATATTTCAGGATCCTTTTGACATTTCATATGATTATAGGACATGGGGACATTAGTTCAGAAAAATTGGAAGGCTCTCACAGTTGAACTGCCATATTTGGGAGTCCTTGGAGAAGTTTTATGTAAGCTATATATATTTTTTTTTACTTAGGGAGTCTTTATAATAGAATTAAAAGCACCCATCATACTTTGTACATGGACTTCTATTCACAGAATGAATTAAGCAAAGCTATTGAGCAATATAAACTTTTTGGTTAGAGAAAAAATAGCTCAAGTGCCGTGGTCATTGTGGATCTCAGACTGAGTACAAGGCTGCAGAATTCACTCCTGAAGCTAGAAACAAACCTGAATCTGAGACCATGCTGGAATGCTGTAATTTTCTTCCACAGAGTTAAAGTAGAGTATGTCGTGTTCTGTTTTGGTCTCCACAGTTTGAAAAGGACTTCTAAAACAGAGGCAGAGTTCAGAGATGAATATGAGTTTAAAAATACGATTCTAAGTAAAGATAGAAAGTGGGTATAGTTGAGTAGAAATAGAAGCCTGATCATGACTCACGGTGTCCACTCAGCCAAAGGTAGTTTCCTGGGAAGTAGAAGATTCTTCCTCTCAAAGAGGTCAGAGAAAAGGGCCCACAAATGCTTATATTTAAAGATTATAGGAGTACACAAAAATGATGTAGGATAAGAGGGAGAAATTTAGAGTATTTCCCTCACTATAGATGAGCGTAAAAATATTTACCATCTGCAGTGGCTTTATGGAAACTCAAGTACATAGAGCTCTAAGTCTACTCATTATAGAGCATTCAGAAACCTGAACAAACCAAAACCAAAATGATGTTGTCAATCCACTTCTTTGACATGCCACAACTAGTGGCAGATACCTCCTGTTCTCCCCCTGACCAGAGACATTCACCCAAATGTATCCTCTTGTGCATGGCTCACCACTGAAGTGCTTTGTTACTCCCCTTCTCTACATGATTTCAGTCTATCTGATGGTGAGTGGGTACTGTGAAGCTTTCGTCCACCTCTCCCAAACCTTTTAAACCCACCTCTCCCAAACCTTTTAAACCCACTTTATGGAAGGTGACATTTCCCCAGTTGCTTCTTATTCACTTCTCCTTTGTAAAGCATCTGATACCTTGACACAGAAGCCAAAATCTGTTACAGTTCTGAGTAAAGACCCCATTAAATATGAAAAGTCTAGGACTAGGGGATCCCTAATGCTGTGGGATCTCTGTAACAAGTACAGTAAAAAGTTAGGATAACAGTCTCAGTAAATGGTATAGTTGAAGATCAAGTCTGCTGATTGATAAATTCACAGAGAAGAAAGCTCAAGAAGAAAGCAAGGGAAATGAATGAAGAAAAAAGAAAAGAGATGGAGTACCCCATCTCTCCCTGAGGATGGAAGGAGGGAGAACAGAGGAGGGGCAGCACAGAGGCTTCCAGGTGGAGAGAAAGGTGTAGCTGTTCAATAATCTGTTGGAAGTGATAGGAAGGAATTTGTGAGAGTGTAATATCAATGACCTTGGACTTCCTACCAAAGTAAGAAATGCAGTGTGATTTGCCAGTAGGATAATGCCTAGAGATGAAGATCTTGAGAGTTGTAAAGGAATGGTGGTATAGTTTGAATATGTCCTCCAAAGTTTATGTGTTGGAAATTTAATCCCCAATGCAACAGTGTTGGCTTTTCAGGGGTGATTAGGTCATGCACTCTCTGCCCTTATGAATGAATCAATGCCATTATTGGAGGAGTTGGTTAGTTATTGCGGAAGTGAGTTCCTTGTAAAAAAAGATGAGTCTGTCTCCTTTACTCCTTATTCTTGCTCCCACTTGTACTCTCTTGCCATTCCACCTTCCACCACGGGATAATGTATCAAGCAGGCCCTTGCCAGATGAAGGCACTTGATCTTGGACTTCCCAGCCTCCAGAATTGTAAGAAACAAAGTTCTGTTTATTATAAATTAGGTAGTTTGTGGTATTCTAATGGCAACATGAAAATGGACTAAGACAGGTGGGCTAACTATTGCAGTGAATTTTTGATTCACATTTATTCATCCATCTGTCCAGTAATATTCATGCCCTTTGTTGTATACCCATTATATACGTTAGGGACATGTGCAGTGAACAAGGCAAATGTATTCCTTATTTCCATTGGTGGGGAATGCCCTTGCAAGTGTGGCTTGTAAAGAGGCAGCATTTTATCCCTGGGAGTGTGTTAGAGATGGGAGTATCTAAAGGTACTTTGGTTCCCCCCTGCATAATACACATGCTCAGAGTTCAGAGTGAGGCAGTGATAGAGCTAACAGTTTTCTTTTAACAAACTTGCCTCTTTATCCCCAACTAATAAGAAGCATTGGTACATAGGAGAGTTTTGATTCTGGAGCCAGACCGCCTAGTTCAGATTCCACCACTTAATCAGTTCTGTGGCTTTGAGCCAGTGATTTAATTCCTCCGTTACCTCTAACGTACACTGGGAGTAATAATAATACTACTTCACAGAGCTATTTTGAAGATTAAATAAGTTAGTGTTTATAAAATGTCTTGGCACATAGTAAACACTCTGTAGGCATCGACAAATAAAATTAGGCACTTAGACAAAATCTGGTATGTAAAAGGCAACAGAGAACATGAATTAGTGGGCCTCAAGGAAGGGCAATGACACTCCCTAGAAAATATTTTAGAATTTTGTGGGCATTTTGGTTATTCCATGGATTGGGGAATATGATGGGAAAGGGTCAGCACATTCCTGCACAAGTTTCAAATTTTCTAGCCAATATTTATGCAGATGAAAAAAGGCATTTTAAAATGATCTGAACTACATGTAATTCCATCTTATATGTAGGTGTGTTAGAGTTTTATTGAGCTGTGAATTAGAAGTTTCAGAGTTTTATTTCTACACCGGATTTCCAGGACTGTGACTGCCGTGTAATTGAGGAATGATTTCCCTTGTTTTGTTCAGAACATTACCAAGAGTTACTCACTATTTTATAATGGTACTGCTACACCAATCCTAGCATTTGAATACCGATGTAATGCACCTCCATCAATGTGCGACACTCATGTTGGTTCTACTTATTTGTACAAGCATCTGATGACTTCACTGTGTCTTCTAGTAAAGCCATGGCCAAGCACTAATATAGCAAGATGCATATGCTAGTAGAAAAACTTGCTTTCCTTTTATGCCTTCATATTTCAATCAGAGTGTTACATTGGTTTTTTAAGAAATTATATCAGTGACTAGGTTACATGATCAATGAATTTTATTTTATGATACATATTTGTTAGTGGCAATGTTGGGACTGATATTGGTGGGAACCTCTGCTACAAGCAAAGGCCCTGGAGCAGGTGTTAGTTAGAGGTATGGAGCCTGGATAGTTGTTAGAGGTTGGGCTGCTCTCTCTGAGGAAAGTACTGCTCTCTATAAGGAATGCATTTGTTAAATGGTCAGGAACTGTTACCTGAGGGATTTAGCCTAGCTGTTGCTTTCCAAGCTCTGGTTTGTTGATGTAATATATTGACAGTTCTCTTTAAATCTTTATAAACAAGATAGAAGCTCATGTCTTTCTGATAGAAAGTAGTCACTACACCTAAATCAACAGTTCAGATTTATGTCCAAATCTATTTGCATACTCACACACTTCTAGAGTTAAGTTCACTTGCTCCCACAAATGTGTATTATTTGACTGATTTCTCCCACAAATAAGAGTTACATTGTTAGAAGGATAGGTAAGAATTTGAATTGTTATGTCCAAAACTTATTTTTTCACATTGATGCATTCGATATATTATTATTTATAATTAGCATATGTGGCCCAATTAAACAATGTGAGGGTTTTCTAAGTGATTTTTTTTTCTTCTGGGTTACAAACTATTGACAGGTGGGGAGTCAAGTTTAAAGATCTTTGTGCTCTTGGTAACTAAAACAATGCCTGGCATAGAATAAGAATCCAATACATCTTTGATAAAAAGCACTATTTGCAGGGTGTTAGATTTGGGAATGTAAATTGAGTTAAAGTTATATATTCTAGATTCTACTTCCTGATCTGTCACTTAACGGAGTTTTGAACTTTGATAAATGACTTAAGATCTCAGTATCATCATCCAAAAACTGAGATTGGTATCACATGCCCAGGTTCTGTATAACATTTTTAAGATCAAAAAAGAGAAGACAGATAAAACCATTTGAAATTCACAAAGTGCTAATCAAATGCAAGGTTTACTAAATTCCACAAAAACAATAGAATCAGATTAGGGGTTATTCAGAAAGAAATGGTGCATTCACTAGGGGGTCCTTGATTGAATAGTGTTCCCTGCAAATTCACATCTACCTAGAATCTCAGAATGTAACCTTATTTAGAAATATATTTTTTGAGGATAAAATGAGTTAAGATGAGGTTGTACTGGATCAGAGTGGACCCAAAATCCTATGACTGGCATCATGATAAGATGAGGAGATGACCCATGGGGAGCCACAGAGAAGGTCACATGATGACTGGTGCAGAGATTGGGGTGATACAGCTATAAGCCAGGGAATGCCAAGCACTGCCAGGAGCCACCGAAGCTAGGAAGAGGCAAGGAAGGATTCTTCCCTGGAGCCTAGAGAAGGAACATGGCCCTGCTGACAACTTGAGCTTGGACTTCCAGCTTCCAGAACCGTGAGCGAATAAATTTCTGTTGTTCAAAGTCACCCAGTTTGTGGTACTTTGTTATGGGAGCCCTAGGAAACTAATACAAGGAGTCATTTTTTCCTCTTCTGAAGAAAGGGACAGGATCAGAGGTTAAATAATGCTTTTGGAAATTTGCCTTGTGGCCTGGCATCAGTACCATTGGCCAGACCTTTATGGAAATAGAAGCAGTTAGCATAAGGTTTAAAAGTGCTGGCTTCGAGATTATGGTTTAATCAGTAATACCCTGGGAGGTTGGGAATCTTCCACTTCCCACATGTAAACTCCAAGTAATGATAGCTGTATCCACTCTATTAATTGACTTGAAGATTAAATTAAATAATACATGTAGCTTGAATATATGTGTATATATATCTTGGAATAATACATTCTCAGTGTTAATAATTATTACTATAGACTAGGTAACTTGAGACAATGATAGTTCAATATCAGATAGTTCTACTTTACAAGACTGTGAGCCAAGAGCTTAAAAAAAGAAAGGTGACATTTTTCATTTTGATTCAGGACACAGTCACCTCTTTGTCAGAGCATCTAAATTCGCCTTTGTTATCACAATGATGATAACCCAAACTGGTCAATTAATCTCACTTGCCTGATTTGCATTCTAATTGTAAATGTTTTTTTTATATATCTTTTAAGTAACTTCAACTTTTGGACAATATTTAATAAGAACCAAGAAATCGAAAGTGAAGAGCTTGAAAAAGTCCTTGAGACTTACAATTTGTTTACAGACTCTGTATGTTTCAAAATAAAGGCAAGGTTTGAAATCTCAGTTATCGTGAGAAGGTTCCAGGCTGGCTCTTTGCCAGTGTGTTTAACTGAGAGTTGAACATGCCAGATTCATCTCTCACATACTACCACTATCACGGTCACTGATCTTTCTGACCTCAGGCTGGGCTCTCCTGTCCCCGATCAATAAATGGTTCTTCATTAGGCTTAAAATCTCAAACAGCAACGTAAGTGCATTAACAAGATAGGTATTATAAGAAACATTCAGAAAAGACAAGTTCAAGGTCAAAGCTAAAATTTACACAGAGTTTCAATGTTTAATAGGTTTGAAAACTCCATATTTCACAGCCCTGTACATTTAACTATACTTCTCAAACATCTCTTTGCAGTTACTTATGCTGAATTGAAGCAAAAAGTTCAAAATGGAAACTTAGGTTTCACTTTCCATTATTTTTCCAAGAACTTTTAATAAATGTATTCAAGACAGCTTTAATACTACATCTCATCATGTAGAAATCATGTAACCGTATGCGCTTATTTACCTGCTTCTTGGTTCCATAGTGGCTGTATGTTAATTATACCAACATACTTTCTGAACAAGACGATGTTTGCCATTTTCTAAGAAGAAGTTTTCTAACTTTCTAACAAGACAGTGCTTGTAATTTTGCTTCAAATGCTAACGTGCATTTTGAAAAAAATAAAATGTAAAATCATCTTTAAAAATACCTTACTCACATATTTACCACTATCAGTGCTTGTTATTGATTTCTGAAGTTCCAAGTTTCATTTCTCTTCAGCCTAACTTCCTTTAGGGTTTGCCATAGTACAGATGTGCTGGAGAAAAGTTCTCTTTATTTTATTCTGTTTAAAAATGTCTCTATTTTTCCTTCATTTCTAAATGATATTTTTTTCCTGGATATATAATTCTTGGGTAACGTACTTGTCTCCTTTCAACACGTTTAAGATGTTTGTCAACTTCTTGTGCCCGTTGTTAATTACTCAAATTCATAGTTCATGTCTAGGTAATACTTTGTGTTACTTTAGGAGCTTTCAAAGTTTTCTCTTTATTTTTGGTTTTCAGCACTTATACTGTGATGAATCTAAACATGAATTTCTTTGTATTTATTCTATTTTGTTTCTCCCGAGTTTCTTCAGTCTATAAATTCATGTCTTTCACCAAATTTGGCAAAATTTGGTTCATTCCTTCAAATATCTTTTCCCACTCTTTCTTCTCTTCTTTTGGGACTCCAATTACGTGATGTTGGACTTTTCTATGTTGCCCCCTTTTACATCATTTTTAATAATTTTGTTCAATATCTGTCTTCAGTATTATAATTAGATACAAATAAACTGGCTTTCTCAACCTTGACTACATCAGCCTTCTCTGTGAAATAAATTTAATCCTTTACTATTCAGTATGCTTTTGTAAAAGAATACTGTTCAGCTATTCAACAAATGTGTATGTCATCCTTTTCTATAAATGTGTCATGGTCATAGTATTTGGCTAAATTATCATTTCACTCATGAGTGATAACCTATGTCTATATGTCTACTGTCTATCCTAAATTAAACAGCTTTGTCCACTGATACGTAAATGTTCCAATTTTACTGTAGCTTGCAGCAGTGCCTCTGATAAGTGGAATTCTATTTCTACCAGAGCATCAATAAGCTTTCCTGTTTACATCCCATATAAGGACTTGGTTGCATTTCTATTACAGAAGCCATAGTTGCTCTGCTAAAGAGTCTTGCCCTTTCAGGGAATTTGTGCTTCAAATAAACTGTCAAAACTCAGGCCTTCTTTGAACATTTATATTGTCTCACAGCTCTATTTAGAACATATTGTAAGATCACTCTGTCCTGAATAAAACTTGAAGACTCATTTTTACCATCACATTGGCTAATACCCCTGCAAGCCAGCCATTTGGAGGAGTCCAAGTTGAACAATCAAGCCTGAAGTTTTGATAGAGTCTTAACTTTGACCTTTTAGTTTTTTTTCTCTCAATCTCTTTCTTAGTAAATAAAAAAGAATGATTGCTTACTATTGATTGTAATGTGTTTCAACTTTTGAAATTCAGCATTTAACTTGTTTTACTGCGCACATTTGCTTTTGTTGAATTAAGTCCAGGTCTCTTCATTTCCCAGGGCAAAAAGTCTTGGTTAAATTCCATGGGAAAGGATTGTGTTTTGGGTATGTAAACATCTATCCAAATACTTGTAAAATTCAAAAAGAGCATACATTCTTAAGAGTGACTCAATTCAAACACATGCGTGCAAATTAAACCTCTTCTTTAAGGAAGCATATAGTTAATAGTTTTAAAAATGAATTTCCCCAACCTGATTTAACAAACTCCCATTCTTGAAGAATAAAATATATCTTAAGTTCAAATAGGATTATTAGCCTCAGCCCTAAGCTGCTTGCTCAGGGAGCGGCAATTATGCTCTAGAAAGCACAAAAAGGGTAGAATTAATAGGTAAATTATAGTGAGATTTGGTGTGTGTGATGTTAAGGGAATTTTTTAAAGTTGCTTATAAAGTTGCATACAGTTTCAAATTATTTTCATTTTGAGTTATTTTGCTTAAAAACAAACTACATTTTTAAATATTTTAATTTTTTTTATTATACTTTAAGTTTTGGGGTACATGTGCAGAATGTGAAGTTCTGTTACATAGGTATACATGTGCCTTAGTGGCTTGCTGCACCCATTGATCCATCATCTACGTTAGGTATTTCTCATAATACTATCCCTTCCCTAGCCCCCCACCCAACAGGCCCTGGTGTATGATGTTACCCTCCCTGGGTCCATGTCTTCTCATTGTTCAACTTCCACTTACAAGTGAGGATATGCAGTGTTTGGTTTTCTGTTCTTGCGTTAGTTTGCTGAGAATGATGGCAGAAACCACATTTTAAACAACAGTTTGCTTAATGTAAAATAAACATATAACTTAATTTGTATACAGTATTTGTTGGGTGCTTGTTTTGGAAATCACTGTGGTAAAATGAAAATAATAGAGGCATTTGAGCCAGGTAGATGTGGATTTGAGTCCTGGCTGACTAATTCTGTGGCATTGGGTAAGTTTCTCAGCTCTTCTGAGCCACCATTTCCTTTTCTATAAATTAGAAATGATTGTATCTATCTTTAAGGATGGGTTAGAGGGTTAGCAGTTCAGCACTCACAGGATTTTTAGTAAGTACTTTGAATTTTGAGAATAGATGAGACCAAAAAATTAAAGTGTTTTGCTTTTGACTAATAACTTCTAGATTATTAGTCTAACAACTTCAGGTTGTTCCTACTGATCTTGCTGGGTGGAGGCAATTGAAACTCTATTATGAAATCTTTTTTTATGAAGTATACGCCACACATAAAATGCATAAACCATAAATGTTAATGAATTTTGAATTTAATACTAATAGACACCTATGTAATCATCACTCAGTATATAAGCTTTAGAAAAACCTTTTAAACTGTTTTTATGATGTTATGACAAATATATAGAAAAGTGAATCTTAAAGTTCGTAATTCAAAATAATTTTCACAAACGGAACAACCTCATAACCATTGCCTGATCAAGAAATAAGACATTTCTGGCACCATGCCCTTGCCCACCGTGCCACACCTAGAATCTCCATGTGTTCTTTCTGTTCACTATCCATCCTCACCAAGGTGAACTCTTCTGACTTCATTAGATGAATTTTGCCTGCCTGGTTTTGAACTTCATGTACACAGAATCACAGTGTGTACTCTCTTATATAATGACTTCTTCAGCTCATTATACTTGTATTCATTTTTAAAATACTTACTCATTGTGGAAAATTTCAAATGTACACAAAGGATGAGAAAGTATAGTAAACCCTAATGTATCTATCACCTCTTTAAAACCATCCTTAACTCATAAATACTTTGATCTAAACACTGATTTAATTCTCTGCTGTCCCCAAGGCAATGGGTTATTTTCCCCAAACATCCTATCATTTCATCCATAAATATTTCAGTAAGTATCTCAGTAAGAAAAGGATTCATTCTGTCACATACATGAACTTAACAGTAATTACATGTTTTCAATATCCAGTCATGGATCAGCATTTCTCCATTATCTCATAAGGACTTTTTTTTTTTCCCAGTTTTGTTTTTTCTGCAGTTGGATTTTTTACAACAGAGTCTGAATGAAGTGTAAAGATACCATCTTTTAAATGCCTAATTGTGAAGTTGGGGACTGTTCTATTCATATAAACTGAGTCTTTGAGTTCTTTATGGCACATGTGAAGAAAGAAATATTCTGCATATTTTCAAATTAAATCTGTTGAGGTTAAAATATTTTAAAATATTAGAATTTGAGATAACCAGGCCGGGCGCGGTGGCTCACGCTTGTAATCCCAGCACTTTGGGAGGCCGAGGTGGGTGGATCACGAGGTCAAGAGATCGAGACCATCCTGGTCAACACGGTGAAACCCCGTCTCTACTAAAAATACAAAAAATTAGCTGGGCATGGTGGTGTGTGCCTGTAATCCCAGCTACTCAGGAGGCTGAGGCAGGAGAATTGCCTGAACCCAGGAGGCGGAGGTTGCGGTGAGCCGAGATCGTGCCATTGCACTCCAGCCTGGGTAACAAGAGCGAAACTCCGTCTCCAAAAAAAAAAAAAAAAAAAAGAATTTGAGTTAACCTTAGTTTCCTGATATCTTGTATCCTAACATACTTGGATTCCTCTCTGTGTTTTGAAAGTGAACTTTTAGCTTCACCTACTTTTTCACCTTTGGTATTATAGAATCCACTTTTTGCTGTTTTGTTCTCATGATTTACCTGCCAAATGGCAGGCACAATGAGCAATCTTAGCTAGGCTCATCTAAAGAAATTCATCACTGAGACCTGCAACAATTCCTTGAAAGGAACTATACAGAGAAAGCCAAGGTGTTCTCACTTTCAGTTCTCACTTCTGCCAGTTGGACAGGATAGGGACTTTAAAGATGTAACAGTACAGCTGAGAGGATTAGGTGTTTAAGTGATTTTTCTTTTCAATTTTATCTTTTTAAAGCTGACTACAGCAAATATTTGATGTTACCAGTTAAATATCTTGCAGTCTTTTCACATTTAAGACCTTAAGTTTCAAATTTAAGACCTTTAAGTCTTAAGTTTCTGCCTTCTTATCTGTAACCTGTGCAAGGGTTTTCCTCTCTGTCTCTTCTGTCACAGGATGGTGTCTAGACACATGGGGAGGGCCATCTTGTTCTTGTAGTGGTCACTGGTGGATTGAGGGCTCCTATGTTGTTTAATTTCAAGCCAGGTCTTCTGTGGTTATTGAAAATTATGTGTCTTTTGCAGGTCATTCTCATACCCCTGATGATGACCTTCACTGATGCTTCAAGCCATAAGCTAACCTTTCACTGTGAACTCCTGCCTCAAACCCACACCTACTTCTGTCCATCAATCCTACAGCTTCCCTTGGTACCTGTGTACTCCCTGCTGCATTCTCTCCACTAATTGTAGTGTGCTGGACTCAGCGAGACCACCTTTGCCCACCTACCCCTCTCACCTTTGCCATTCTACTGTGCCCAGGTCATATTGAACATACTGCCAGGAGAAAGGTTGTGGTTGGAGGATGTGTATGAAGAGAAGCTGGGGGCCTGTAGCAATGATTTTAGAATCCTTGATCCATAGTTTGATGCTTTCCTCATATCTTCTGCATTTTCCCTGAAGACGTTTCCAAGACCTCTCCATCTCCTTTATGTTATAACCTCCTACTGCATGAACCTAGGATTGATGCCGTGACTTCCTTTAAATGAACAGGTAATGTGAAATAGTCAAGTTGCCAAGTTAAAGAGATATAAAAAGAAGCAAGTAAAACTAATTTTTAAAATATTTTTATTTGAACAGAAAAAAAATGTGAAATATTATCATTTCAACGTGTAATCAATGTAAAATTTTATTGAGATATTTTACATTCTCCTTGTCTTTTCTTGTTTTGGGAAGGAATGAGTACAGAGTCTTTGGATCCCAGGGTGTGTGTTTTTCCTTTACAATACACCTCAGTTTGGACCAGCCACATTGCAGGCCTAGAGGCTACCATATTGGACGGCATGAGCCTAGGTCATGAATGAGGAGGCTTCTAGATAATTTTAGGAGAAAAGCAAAAACAATAAATAAACTCTTAGAATGGTGCAGCTTTGCTTATCTACCTTAACATTTCATTGACTCCAGGTGCCTGCTGCCCACTGCCACTTGATATGTAAAATATTTCTTCCACCCAACTAGTTAGCAGAACAGACTGGAAAAAGAAATCAAGGCTCTGTTTTTCTCTCAATCCACCCAAACACAGCACAGTGCTGACCTCACAGCAGGTACTCCCACCATCCAATCCCTGAATTAAGAACTGATTACAGGCAGCTGTTTGATGCCTTGCCACTTTCACTCTCAGTGAGTCCCTTTTATTTGTCTGACAGCAAAGCCCCAATTCTGTCTTCTCTCCTCCCACCCATACTTTTGCAAATCGCTTTTTAGTTTAAGGTTGAAACAGCCAAGCTTTAAGAATATCATTTCATTATGTACAGGTTGACAATCAAGAAAGAAAACTGGGAACTTTGTATTTAAAAGTGGAAACTATGGGAACTCAAATGAAGCCAATCTAAAAAATTTGGAATGAAGCTCAGAAATGGTCATTCTGATTTTAATGCTCTCAAGAGTCCACATAAAATATATGAGATTAGCAGACTTTCTGGGAAAACCCACTCAAAGAGATGACTTATCAGTGTAGGCATGAAGCAAGAGTGATTCCCAGATTTTATCCAAAAATATATCTAATGGTATATGAAAATGATCATCCTACTTAAATATATTCTAGTGATTTGAACAAATCCAAGTAAGTTGGCTCTATCCATCATAAAGTCTAAAGTCAAACTTTGGAGACTTAAAGTATGAAAAATAAAAGACCACCTCCTGAGGCTGAGGCAGGAGAATTGCTTGAACCTGGATGGCAGAGGTTGCAGTGAACTGAGATTGCGCCTTTGCACTCCAGCCCTGACTACAGGAGCAAGA
Source organism: Cebus imitator (assembly GCF_001604975.1). Taxonomy (NCBI): domain Eukaryota; kingdom Metazoa; phylum Chordata; class Mammalia; order Primates; family Cebidae; genus Cebus; species Cebus imitator. Next base: position 4,660,107 of record NW_016107346.1, on the reverse strand, counting down.
CTCCATCTCAATAAATAAATAAAATATGAATAACAATTGGCTCATTCAATTTTTACCTCAGCAAGAGGATGTTTCATTTAATTACCAGCATTGATTATTAATACAAACGCCCACCTCCCCACTACCACATATAGTCACTCAGTTACCAATCTTTACAGAGCACATCTTTTTAATTCCCTTCAAAGCTGTGCTTTCCTCTCTGTTCCTGCCATCCATCTGGATTGCTGGAATGTCCTCCTGGCAAGTCTCCTTGCCTTCTCTGTGCATCCCCATCCCCACATTTGTCCTCTAGGCCAGTGTTTCAAACTCTCCACTTTTTTTGTTGTTTTTGAGATAGGGTCCTTCACCCAGGCTGGAGTGCAGTGGCATGATCAGGATCACGGCTCACTGCAGCCTTGACCTCCCCTGGCTCAAGTGAGTCTCTCACCTCAGCCTCCCAGAATACTGGAATTACAGGTGTGCACCACCATGCTCCACTAATTTTTATTTTTTGTAGAGACAGAGTTCATGTTGTTCAGGCTGAAATGTCTGCTAGGTTTTTAATTTTTAATTTTTTAATTGGCATTTAGTAATTGTACATATTTATGGATACACGGTGAGTTTTGATACATGTCTAGTGATCAAATCAGGGTAATTAGCAAATCTATCACCTCAATCTCATCATTTGTTTTGTTTGGAACATTCAAAATCCTGTCACATATTTGAAAATATATATAACTTTTGACTGCAGTCACCCTACATTGCTATGGAACACTAGAATTAATTCCTCCGATCTAGCTGTAATTTTGTATCCTTTAACAAGTCCCCTGTGCACCCTCCCCACTAACCTTCTCAGCCTCCAGTAGCCACTGTTCTACTCTACTTCTAAGAGATTAACATTTTTAGCTTCCATATGTGAATGAGAACAAGTAGTATTTATCTTTCTGTTCCTGGAGAAGAGCAGGCTTTTTCCTGAATGCATCACTGTCTAATATTACTAAAAAACATAATGTAAATGAATTATTAGAAAAATTAAATGAAAAAAATGCAGACATGCATATTTTTAAAAATTTAAAAATTATTTTAAAAATTGAATTATTAGTTTAAATAGACTAAAATTGCTCTAATTGCTCTGTAAGTTCCCATATTTACTTTCAGTTTCTGTACTTGTGAATTTCTAAAACAGCTTGGTTCATAATTCAGGTAGCACAGATATAGATCTGCATAGTCCAATACTATAGCCAGTACTCACATGCAGATGTTTAAAGTTAAATTTCCATTAGTTTAAATTAATTAATTAATTCCATTCCTCCGTTGCATTAGCCACATTATACACATTCAGTAGCCACATATGGCTAGTGGTAACTATATTGGACATCATAGATATGGAACATTTCCATCATCATGGAAAATCTTATTGGACAGTGCTGCTGTAGACTCTTGCTACTTACGGTGTGGTCCATGAGCCAGAAGTTCTTACTTCACATGAGAGCTTGCTAGAAATGAAGAATCTGAGCTGGATGCAGTGGTTCATACCTGTAATCCCAGGACTTTGGGAGGCCAAGGCGGGAGGGTTGCTTGACCAGGAGTTTGAGACCAGCCTGGTCAACATAGTAAGACCCCATCTCTACAAAAAGTAAAAACAATTTAGCCAGATATGGAGGCACACACTTGGAGTCGCAGCTACTTGGGAGGCTGAGCTGGAAGTATCACTTGACCGCAGGAGTTCAAGACTGCAGTGAGTCATGATCACATCACCACACTTCAGCCTGGATAACAGTTTAAACCTTGTCTCAAAGAAACATAAAACAAAGTAGGCCTAAACCTGCTGAAACAGAATGTGCATTTTAATAAGTTTCTAGGATAATCCTTATGTACTTTAAAAGTAGAAGCCCTACTCTGGGATGTTTCTAGGCAATCTAAAGTCCCAATCTGATCAAACTATACTACTAATCCTTTTAAATTGATACATAATATTTGCACATATTTGGGATGCATGTGATTATTGGATATGTGATCTTTTGGCACATGCATAGAATGTGTGATAAATCAGAGTATTTAGGATATCCATAACCTTCAACGTTTATCATTTTTTTTGTGTGTTGAAAACATTTCAAATCTCTTCTAGCTATTTTGAAATAAACAATATATACAATATATCATTGTCAGGTATAGTTATCCTACTGTGCTGTCAAACATCATAATTTATGCCTTCTATCTAACTGTATGTACCCATCACTAATCTTTCTGTAGCTGTCAAGATCAGCTCTATCTAAAATGGTAGACATTAGCCACATGTGTCTATTTCAATTTAAGCTAATTTAATTTACATTTAGTTTAATGTCAATTAAACTTAAAGCTTAAAAATAATTTTCTCAGCCCCCCAGTCACATTTCAAGTACTAATTTGTCACATGTGGCTGTTGGCTACTGAGTTGGACACTGTAGATATAGAACATTTTCTTTATTGCAAAAAGTTTGATTGGACATTGCCGATCTAGACTCTAGTTTAGCATCCAGATATCTCATCATCTAGCAGAACTACCATCTACCTACCTCTCAGTCCTCCAAACAACGTTGCTCCAGGTTGGCCCTTGTCTCTAACATGAATAAGTTATGTAACGTAGTTCCAATGCACCATCACACCCATTGTTCCTTCACCTTGACCACTGTTTTTCCCTTCCCTTCTTTCCACTCACCTCCCCATAATCTTCTACTAATCTCTATGTCAAAATTTACCTCATGAGTCAGGTGCTCCAGAAAGCTTTTCTAGAAACCATCTTATGCTCCAACCCTGCCATGATTTAGATTGTCCTCTTTCATTTCTTAGTTAGAAACCTATGTATGCATGTATCACGTGCTTTTGTTATTGATTTATTCTCTCCATTTAGATCAGTATTTCTGAGCCTCAGCACTATTGACATTTGGTGCCAGATAAGATAACTCTTTCTTGGGAAAGTAGACAGTTGTCTTGTGTGTTGTAAGATATTTAGTCTCATTCCTGACCTCTACTTACTGGATGTCAGTAACCTCCCCAGTTATGGCCATCAGAAATATATCTGCATATTATCATATGTCCCCTTGGGGGCAAAATCACCAATCCATAAAAGCCACTACTTTAGACCTGTCTATTCTCTAAGGAGAGCCTCTTGAGGTCTGTGAGACACTTCAAACCACAACATGGTACACAGGTCTTGCACACAGTTGGCATTATGTTGGCATATATGCTGAATGAATGATTGATTAGGAAATCTGTTGTCAGAAGGTGTTTCCCTTCTTTCCTTGCTTCCTTTGTTTCTTCTTTCTTTCATTCTGCTTCTGCCCAGTAAGTGACACATTCCCAAGTCTAATTCTATTTCATAAGTGAAACCACTGACCAGACAGGTGAGCCCTGTAGGGCAGTCATTGGTCAGATGTGTCTCCCATGGCCAGTTGGTTTGGTTGGCTGATCCACAGTAGAGGGATGGACAGAATTACCAACCTCTTAAACTGAAGACTGGGAATGAATTGATGTAACAGCCTCCCTGTGATGCTCAGTTTTATTAGCTATTTTATATACTGTATATATGTATGTAAAATAGCTGTATCTTATGTAACTTTTTAATATAGCTTCTAGCTATGGGTCTGAGTTGCCAATCTATCAGCTTTTCAGCCAGCTGTCAACACAAGGTTTCAGAATTAGGAAGAAACCTAATATACTATGCATTCCAGCAGGACTTGGTGGTGTGCATCTGTAGTCCCAGCTGTTCAGGAAACTAAGGCAGGAAAATTGCTTGAGGCCAGGAGTTCAGCGCTATAGTGCACCATCATGGTGCCTGTGGTTAGCTGCAGCACTCCAGCCTGTCCATCATAGCAAGAGCACGTCTCTTTAAAAAAACGCGGAAAAAAGAGATTATGCATTTCAGACTCCTCATTTTATCTACATCTGGACACTTTACTTAGGTCCTGCTCTAGCCATCATTAGCATCTTAAGATAAACGTAGAATTTTGAGGTGTCATCATTTATAATCAATCAAATGCAGAGTTATAAGACAATGATGTTCTTGATTTGAAAGCTCTAAGCTTTGATGTCTGCTGCTCCCCTCTTCTCTGGTAAGTTTCCTGGCACTAGAGCAATGTTATAGAATGGTGACCCAGTTTAGCTCTACCATATCCCTCGAGCCAAGTAGAGAAGTCCTGGATGTTCTCTGCCATCCAGGCCTGCAACATCTTTGGAGTCTCTTATTTGCTTTGCTCTTCTTCTATCTAGAATCTTCCCAGAAGCCTGATCCCCTGCTTTGTGCATTCTGAAAGCCTGGGCCTTATAGTATTTATCCTTCATGCTGGGTACCGTTTCTGCCCCGGGTACCTGATACGTCTTTATATACCCAGCTCTAATTGTCCTAATATTGCCATTCTCTTGTTTTGGACTGGAGGAAAGATGGTTAAGTCCTCTCTCCTGTCCTTGTTTAGTACTTTTTACAGTGTTGTTCTAGATTTGACCTACCTTTAATCTCTGCATGCATGGTCCGATACCCTTCCAGCAGCTGGTGCTAGCATTGCAATATGATGCTGCCACTATGCTATGAGCTGGGCTCTAAGTGGAAATATGTATACATCTTTCACTGCAAACAGTCAGCTCCCTCTCTCACTGCCGGAGTTGCTTGCTTCAGCCCTATCACACTCTTGGTCCTAGGCAGCTTTCAGCTTCCTCTGTAACTCAACCACATGGCCAGTTAGATGGATTGAGAGGTTGACCAATAAATCACATGGGACCCTACTAATCATAAAACCATGAAGCTTTTTTACTGTCATTTATTCAATTCTATCAAATATTTATCGAATACCTACTCTGGAATAGCTCCAGTGGATACAAGTAAGATGTCATAATTCATCAAGCTGCTGGTCATCTAATGGGAATAATAAAAAAGCAAAACATAACTATTATACAGTGAGAAATGGATATACAAAGGGATATGGTAATACAGATAAGGGAGAAATCAGAGAAAGATGATAAGAATGAATCCTTTTTAGTAACAATGTACTGTATGCCAGGCAAGATGCCGGTAATTTCTATATAGTTTACACCTCTATTTAAAGTCTCATAATCACTCGGTGAGGTGGACAACATTCAAAAATAGTGAAAACCCTCTTTAGAAATTGATACTTGGTTGAGTTGATTATTTTTTCTTTTACCTTTTTTTGAAACATAAAATACAGTTTAAAAGGTACACTGTTCTAAATAGTATAGCTCAGTGAGTTTTAACAAGATGAGCACATCTCTGTAACCAGCAGTCTGATACCCACATTAAGAAACAGGACATTTCCAGCATGCCAGAGGTCCTCACATTCCCCTAACCACGCCCTCTTCCCACCACCCTGCTCCCTTCCTGAATTCTGCTACCTCTCCACCCAAGGCTAATCTCTTGGCTTTAACAGCATAGATTAGCTCTGCCTGTTTTTTTTTCTTTGCATCAATGAAACATACTCATGTACTCTTTTTGTGTGTGTGCGCCCATATTTTTTCACTCAACTTGGTGTTTGTAAACTTCATCCACATTGTTGCATATGATTGTAATTCTTACTGCTGTATAATATTCCATTGCGTGAATGTTCCATTTATCCGATCTACTGTTATGTGCAGATAGATAGTTTCATTTTTGGATCATAGTTGCTATGGGTATTCTACTTTCATATCTTCTTGCACACGTGTAAACTTTTCTGGCTTGATATGTGTCTTAGAGTGAAACTGCTGAGTTATAGGCAGTTGTGGAATTGAAGGTGATATGGGAAAGAGATGTATACAGTAAGCTCATGAACTGGTGACATGGCTGGTAAAAGGAAGTGCCTATAACCAGCTTTAATAGATACTGCCAAATGGTTTTCCAAAATGGTTTTAAATTGCTGAGTTTTGAAGAGCATGCAGGAGTTAGCCAGAAGGTTAAAGTAATAACAACAACAACAATAATAAAAGAAAGCAGAGTGGAGTTACAGAAATGTGCAGTGTTTGATTGTCAAATTTGGTTGTTACTGGTTAGCTGGGTGCATGAATTTGCAATCCTGTCATGTGTTCATTTTGCCCATTCTTCTTGCCTGAAATTTCCAGCCACTAATGGAATGTAACATTTTACCCTTTTTGAACTTCTTCCTTCTCAGTACAGTACCACATTAAAGGTCAACTGTGAAATTTCCACATCGTATTAAATACTATTCCTAGAACTGGATATAACAGTTCAGAACGCTACTCCTGTTCCAAGGTATACGTATACTCTAGTGAACATGAAATTCTGTGTTTGAATATCCAGATTTTTTTTTTTTTTTGGCCTCTATTGTCTTCTCTGTTACTCTCTGGACCTGGCAGTGGTTGATAAATTGTTTTGGAGTAAAAGATCACTAGATTAAAAACAGTATTTAACTAAAAATAGACCTATTGGCTGATTATCAGTGTCTCAAGAGACAGTGTGAATGAGTATCTGTTTCTTTTTGTCATGATGTTAAGTATCACCCAGAACATAATGCTTACTGGCTTAATCCCTTTTGTTTTTTTGTATTATGTTTGGAATGTATACGTCTCTTTGTAAGAATCCAATTTGAGGGGTTCAGAGTCACATAGTGAATATGCCTGATGAGTAGTGATTTTTCAATAATGATTTTTAAATGTTATTTCTTCTTAAAGATAACCACAGAGCACCATTTGCCAAAATTCATGTAACTTCCTCCTGGGTTAAGGTGTTTATTGGATGTTTCTGAATATATGCTCCATATGTGGTTATTTTTGAAAGTATGTGTCCGAGATATTATTCAGAGCCTTTCCCAACCATTTAGAAATATTTGTGAAGCTTAGAATAAAAATATAACGTGCATTATTTACTAGTAGTTCACATAATATGTTCCATTTCTTAAGCATGTTGCAAAATTATTCTACTGGGTAATTAAGATTGAAGTTGTCCTTAGATAATAGTTAGCCGTATAATAGAAATACCACATAATTGAGATTGATTTTGAAATGTTAGAATGTTTATTATTAGAAAATATATCCATATAATCATTACTTCTACAGATAAAAAGAGGAAAGCCACATGATCATACTAATGTGACAAAAAGACACGACAAAATTCTACTTCTAATAATTTTTAAAATCTCTTACAAATTAGAAATAGTAAGATGCTATCACAAACCAAGAGCATCATATGTGGTAGTACCACTCTGGAGCTTGTGTCTAAATTGGGAAAGAGCCAAAGTTATTCACTGACATCCCTATTGTTGAACACTGTTTAATAAAATGATTTAAGCACTATAAATATTAGAAAAGACATTTTATAATTTGCATATGACATGGTTGTCTACCCTGAAAAAACAAGATAAAGTAAAACGTTAATCCCAATGAAGAGTTCAACAAGAATATTATTTCACAAATACTTTTGTTTTTCATTAGAGTCTCTCTCTGCCACTGAGGCTGGAGTGCAGTGGTGTGATCTCAGCTCACTGCAGCCTTCACCTTCCGGGTTCAAGCTATTCTTCTGCCTCAGCTACCAAGCAGCTTGTACTACAAGGGTGTGCCACTACACCTGGCTAAGTTTTCTATTTTTAGTAGAGATGGGGTTTCACCATATTGACCAGGCTGGCCTGACTTCTTGATCCACCCACATTGGCCTCCCAAAGTGTTGGGATTACGCAAGTGAGCCACCACGCCAAGCCCTAAAATATTTTTATAAAATGAGAAGGTTTTTTTATGTCCAGTAATCAAAAGAGTGAAGCTGACATTCAAAACCTCAACCTCAAATATAAAAAGAGTCAGAGTTTTGAAAAATCTTAAGGAGTATGTAGGATTCTTGTATTAAATTGAAACTCTTAAGGCACTCCTTCTCATTTTATAAAAATATTTTAGGGCTTGGCGTGGTGGCTCACTTGCGTAATCCCAACACTTTGGGAGGCCAATGTGGGTGGATCAAGAAGTCAGACCAGCCTGGTCAATATGGTGAAACCCCATCTCTACTAAAAATAGTTTTAAATAAATAGAAGCACTGTATTTCTGGAAGGAATAATATAATATTTTAAAGATACATGCTCTTCCAAATTAAATGAATGCAAATTCAGCTAAAGTTAGGTATTTTTCTAACTTGGAAAATGACTCCAATTAATCTGAAATTTTTTGAAGAAACTACTTGAAAAACACTGAAGGAATTATGCCAACCAAAACTTCAAATATAGTGTAAGACAAATAATATAGCACTTTATTGATACTGAAATCAACTCATCAGTAAAACAGAATAGGAAGTTTATAAATATACTAATTACTAAAAACAAAAACAAAAACAGGCATGGTGACTTACAACTGTAATTCCAGTAATTTAGGAGGCTGAGGCAAGAGGATGGCTTGAGGCCAGGAATTTGCCCCAGACAATGTAGTGACACCTCTGTCTTTACAAAAAAATTTTTTTTTAATTAGCTAAGGGTGGTGGTATCTGCCTGCAGTTCTAGCTGCTCAAGAGGCTAAGGTGGGAGGATCATTTGAGCCCAGGAGTTCGAGCTTGCTATAAGCTATAATCTTACCCCTGCACTCCAGCCTGGGTAACAGAACAAGACCCCATCTCGAAAAATTAACATAAAATATGCTAAGTCAATTTGGTAACACAGGATTATTCAATGAGAGGCAGCAACTACAAAAGGAAAGACAAATTTGATAGCAGCATTATTTAAAAATACTTCTACACAGAACAATTCACAAATGCCAAGTCCAAACAAAACAAACCGGAATATTTTTGCTCAATAGATGACATTTTAGAAACTTTAAATCCTTATTGTTTACTAGCCTTTACAAATTAAAGAGAAATAGAAAAATGGGTAATGAATATGAATGGGTAAGTAACCCCCCAAAAAAGAAAGAAATGCAAACATAAATAGATATCAGAAAGTTATTAATTTCAGTAATAAATACATACTGTAACAATAATTGTTTTCACCCATAAAATTTCCCTTGTTTTCAAAACTAAAAGTTCCTATGGTTGGCAATGGGGAGGTTAAATAACGCTTGAATCCATTTTGCAGATAATTTAAATTGGTTCAGATTTTCTGGTAGCTTTCGGCATATTTATCACAAGCATGAAAGTCCTCAAGCCCTTTTATTCAACAATTTTATTTTTAATGCATTATTCTACAGGAGTTATAATGAAAGTAGGCAGATATTACAAAGTAATCCATTGTAGTACGGATCAATAGTATAACAAATTGAAAAGTAAACTAAGTATTCAGCCAAAGGGAATAAATTAAATAATCATGATGTATGTCAATAGTGGAATCTTAGGCAGACATTAAGAATGCTGTTACCAAATTAAATAATACATAAATATGTTCATGCTCTAGTGTCAAGGGAATTATGCAGATTGCAAAGGAAAATGAACAATAATATCTTATTTTCTAAAAAAAGAAATGCCCAGAAGTCACATGGACAAGCACCAAAATAACAGTGGTTTTCTCTGTCTGGTGTGATTATAAATGAATTTAATTTACTTATTTGTACTTGCTTCACATCTGCAAGTTTTTTTTTCCACAGCAAGTATGTATTACTTTTATAACTTATGATAAAAATCATATTTCATCGTATTTTACAAGAGACATGATTTGTTTTCTAAAATCAGAAAACAGAAATAATTAGAACTATGACTTAATTCGGAGTTTGAAGGAGCTGTTTCTATTTACTGGTTTCCCCATTACTACTTAATTGGATAATCTAGTTTTTCATTTATCCTGATGTAGACACAAATAGAATCTGCAATATAATCAGGCGCCATTGATGGGATTAATTAGCTAACTAATCATGTAAATGGATCCCAGTTTTAACAACCATACTTCTGCAAAAATTATCTTTTTCTTTGCAAAAACAATGAAGTATCATTAAAAATTAATCTGGCCAACTTCTTATAAAAAGATTGTATAATGTCTTAGGAAAATATTTGGAATATATAAGTTAAGATGACCTTTGAAAGATGGACAGATTTGAATTTAATATTTGACTTTTCTCTAAGAATTTAAAATTATTCTTAAAGAAGAAAATAAATGATCTGAAACTCAACAAAATCTTTTCCACATGAGGTATATACTCATGGTGTCCCTGTAGGAGTTAGAGAGGTGAATAAATTGAATGAGTAATGATTAGTACTCTCAATAAACTTACTGGAAGGAGAGGTGGCTTAGAGGGTATTGGTGGGAATAGCCAAGGTATGACTGTGATTTCAGGTAAGATAATTGGAGGATCTGACAAGTTACCAACATAGAAGTGTCCAGCAGGCATTTGGGAATCTGTAATTGGCTCCTGAATCAGACATGTCAGTGGAGATAATACTCATATATGAGTCAGTTACCTAAAAGTGACAGCTGAACCTTATCAAGACAATGAATTCCAGGTGAGTGTAGAGCCCTCTGTTTGCACAGTTCCAAACCCAGGGGATGCTCTTCTCATTCTCTTATCTGGGTATGTGTTCCAGGGCTTATCACTCACATAAACTACATTATGAACAATGCTGTTTCCATCTCTCTTCATACCAGGTGTCACAAACTAGATGAGGTCTCTCAGAAGAGCTAGACAGAAGTACAAGGACTCACCTTTATAGGTACAAAGTGAGGAGCAAGACAATAGTTACAAGCACTCATATTAACATGTGCAGGATGAAAGGGGAAAAAGTCAGTCAACTGGTTAAAAAAAAAAAGGATGAAATAGGCTAGGTTTAAGGAAAATGAAAAGGGGGCAAAATTGTAGGAAGTGTTTGGCTTGTGGTTTCAAATGTTGTAGACAGACTTGAGGCAATGAGAACTGAGATAAGCCACTGGGCTTATCTCTATCGCTTCTCCACCTTTTGGCTAAGATCAAGTGTAGTATCTGTTCTTATCAGATAAGCCACTGGGCCTAATAGAAGATAGAAATGGGTAATCTTGGAGATGGTGGAATCCATTGAGTAAATGGGGAGGAAAAATACATCAGACTCAGAGAAGCAGAAGCTAATGCCTGGGGAGGAATGGAAGGCTATGGATTTAGAGTGTAGCATCATTGATTGAAGGGCTTTTATTTATATTTAGGGAGACTAGAGCATGTTTTTATGTAGAGCAAAAGGAAGTAGGGGAGCGGGGAATACTGAAATACAAGAAAAAGGGGATGGGTGAGTACACAGAAAGAGCCCTAAGTGAAAGCAGGAGGAGATTGGAGCAGTATACCAGGACCACGATTAGCCCTTGAAAAGAGAAGGAACACGTTTTTCTCAGAACTAGGATGAGACTGAGGTGGACAAGGGACTAATGCCTTTAAGAACAGAAATATGTGGTCCAAGGAGCCATTGAATGCAACTTAAAATCTGGTTGGAATGTGATGGATAAAGAGAGACTCAGAGTCATCAACAAGCCTTCTCCTGAACTTTCAGTCATTAGCCTTTCTATATGGTAAGGACAGAAATGATTTTAAGCCATCTTAGGCAAGGCAGTGCTAAGGATATGCTTTTGTAAAGTCACCACCCGGTGTAAGGAATAGGCATCAGCTTGGAGATGTTTGCAAATAGGCCAGTTGTGGGTGTGGATAAATCAGAGATAGTACCAAAGGCAGTTTGCAAAAGTGTTAAGTTTTGTCTCTAGTAAATTGCATGTAGTTTTACCAAATACTGCTTCAGTATTCTCTCTGTGTTTCCTCTTTCTGGTACTTAAAAAAATTAAAGTCAGTTCATGTAACTCTGAGATAAATCTTGAGAAAAAGAGTATTGAATAGAGTACTGAGTTTATTGGTTAACACTTAAAGATATTTTGCTTGATAGGAGATCCTTTTTATGAAACACAAAGAATAGCATTTTTATTCTATGCCTTAGAATTTTGTGATAGAATTGGCAACAATTCAGCACAAAGAGCCACAGAACTGTAGCCACTAATGCACTGTAAAATGGGTTCTTTGTTGAGGGTGATTTGGAGGCTGTGTTAAATATCCTGCCCACAGCTCTAAGGTTTTGGGTACAAATCTATAAAACTGTTTCACAGTTATGCTACTTCCTTTCAAGATGATAGATCAGTCCCAATGATTTGCTTATAAATCAGATATGGTTTTACAAAGCAGACTAAGAAACATTAAGATTTCTGAAAACAAATTATCCATAGATTTTTAATGAACATAGAACTGGGAAAAAGACTTAATGATTATCTAGACTATGCCTCCAGTTTTTAAAATCCATTGTAATTGCAACCGTAATCTGACTTTTTTTTCATGTAAAAACCAAAAGCAGTGTGAATGAGGTCAGTATCTCCTTTGACATTTCTCAATCTCCCAAACAACCACAAAGGTTAACTGTTATCAGTTTGCTGTGAAACCTTCCAAAGTTTTTGTGATACACACACACACACACACACACACACACACTCACTCACTCCTGTCTAATATGCAGTATTTAATATATGTTCAATACATAGCGTCATGGTTTTTTGCATTTTGCTTTTTATAGTGATATATCTTAGAGATCTTTGCATATCAGTATGCCTAGAGCTGCTTCACAATTTTATTTAATGCACAGTATTTGATCATATGGATACTCCATTTTTTTTTTTTTTAACTTTAAATGGATGTTTGGCTTGTTTCACATTTTTTTCTGTTACAAATGATGCTGGAATGTACACACCTCCTTGTGCATAGGCATTGGCTTTCTTTGCAATACATAGGGAAGTGTAAATGTATTGTACATGTTAACTGGCATTGCCAACTTATCCTTCAAGGTGATAGTATAGCAACCTTTTAATTTTAGAAATTAAGAAGGTTAAGGTAAGGCACAGAGATTTTTTTTTTAAGTAAATGCAAAAGTATACTGACTCTTGATATTTTTAATTTTGTTTCAAATCCTAAAGAGAGTCATAGTCCCATTAGAATATTTCTACAAGACCAGTACTCTAATCTCCCTGAGCTATGGAGCCACTAGAATATCTCTCAAGTAATATAAATACATAGGATTTATACTTTCTGAAACATTGCATTTTCTAAACAGTATCATGGATCACAGGCATTACATTTCAAACTACTGGAGAGTCTTATGGAGTCTTTGCCAGCCTAGCCACTTGGACATATTATTCATACAGAAAAATATTAATCTTATTTGGGAATACTATCATTTTCTTAATGCTCTTTTGATTTTTAATATATATATATGCGTGTGTTTATGTATATATATATATATATATATATATATATTGTACTTTAGGTTCTGGGATACATGTGCAAAACATGCAGGATTGTTGCATAGGTACATATATGGCAATGTGGTTTGCTGCCTCCATCTCCCTGTCACCTATATCTGGCATTTCTCCCCATGTTATCCCTCCCCAATCTCCCTACCACCTGCTGTCCCTTCCCTAGTTCTCCCCAACAGACCCCAGTGTGTGATGCTCCCCTCCCTGTGTCCATGTGTTCTCATTGTTCAACACCTGCCTATGAGTGAGAACATGTGGCGTTTGTTTTTCTGTTCTTGTGTTTGCTGATAATGATGGTTTCCAGATTCATCCATGTCCCTACAAAGAACACAAATTCATCATTTTTTATGGCTGCATAGTGTTCCATGGTGTATATGTGCCACATTTTCCTCGTCTAGTCTATCATCGATGGGCATTTGGGTTGGTTCCAGGTCTTTGCTATTGTAAACAGTGCCACAATGAACATAAGTGTGCATGTGTCTTTGTAATAGAATGATTTATAATCCTTTGGATATATACCCAGTAATGGGATTGCTGGGTCAAATGGAATTTCTATTTCTAGGTCCTTGAGGAATTGCCACACTGTTTTCCACAATGGTTGAACTAATTTACACTCCCACCAACACTGTAAAAGTGTTCCTATTTTCTCCACATCCTCTCCAGCATCTGTTGTCTCCAGAATTTTTAATGATCGCCATTCTAACTGGCATGAGATGGTATCTCAATGTGGTTTTGATTTGCATTTCTCTAATGACCAGTGATGATGAGCATTTTTTCATGTTTGTTGGCCTCATATATGCCATCTTCTGCAAAGTGTCTGTTCATGTCCTTCACCCACTTTTGAATGGGTTTGTTTGTTTTTTTCTTGTAAATCTGTTTTAGTTCTTTGTAGATTCTGGATATTAGCCCTTTGTCAAATGGGTAGCTTGCAAAAATTTTTTCCCATTCTGTTGGTTGCCGATTCACTCTAATGATTGTTTCTTTTGCTGTACATAAGTGCTGGGGTTTAATTAGATCCCATTTGTCTATTTTGGCTTTTGTTGCCAATGCTTTTGGTGTTTCTGTCATGAATTCCTTGCTTAAAGGCACAGAGATTTTATAGCTTGCCAAATAGCATAACAATTTAAGAACTAGAAATCAAATATTCCATATCCCTTATCGATTTATAGTGCCTACATCAAAAAATTTCCAAATTTATAAAAGGAGAAAATAACATATATTAAACTAGCTCCATGAAATTTTGCTTCATACTTTTCCTATCCTTTACCAACAAAGCAAAACCAGTTCCGACTGGTCATTTAAATCAGCAAGTTGAATAAAAACAAAAGCATAATTGCCAAATTATGGGTTATGGGAAACTATTAGGAACACAAGATTCTTTACTTGTCTATTTTAAGTTATTTTTCCAGGTTGTATGATACTATGATCACAATCTGCCAAAATTTTCATAGTTGGGGTATTTCCTAATGTAATTGAATTTCTCCTGATTTAGAAATTTATCAACAGAATCATCTTTACTTCTTCCCTTAATGTATTTCCAAGTGTAAGAAAAATATGCATAGTCAGTTGATAAAAAGAATACACATAATCTACTTGTAAAATTAAGCCTCTACTTTCAAGGAAAGATCATTTTAATGGAGTTTTGTTTCATTCTCTGTGAGTTCTATCCTAATAACAGGTTGGGTCACAATTGTCTGATGATCCTGGCTAAGCATTTGGTTACCCTCATTTTGGGTCCTCTTTCTCTCTTCACACGGAAGAGCACAGCACTTGAACTCTCCGTGTTTGAGGACAACTGGGCTGACATCATGTGTATTTTTGGAGAACTATTATGTCTTTGTAGTCACTTAATGTCAGCTTGACATTGAAGCAAAGTTCTGTAGGAGTCAACAAATACAAGAGGTGCAATGAAATATTAATTGGGCACTGAGTAGAGGCAAGGAACTGGGCTAGGCATTTTTTATATATATTATCTAATCTATGCTCACAAGACTTACAACATGGGTTGTTAGGTCTTGTTTTGTTTGATTTCCATATCAGGAAATGGAGACCGAGAAAGAGAATAGTAACACATCAACTAGAATATGCAGTGGTTCCCTAGCTTTTCCTACTTCTTTCTACCACCCTGCCTCCCACCTTAGTAAAAATCAGAGAACACTGGAGCAAAGAGAGCCTCCTAGAAGATGTGGAGTTAGAGCTAAGTCCAAAACAGTGGCTGAGATTTAGATGATTGAAAGAGGAGGGGTCCACATTTCAAGAGGAAGAGGAGTCTGTGTAAAGGCACAGATGAAGTCAGGCATGGTACACACATGCTTCCACTGGGTTAATGTACAAGAAAACCCTGTCCAGCTGGCTTTGGGAAGTATAATTTTGGAGGGATAAAAGGCATTTGCAATAAACTCATTGGGGTCTCATGAAGAACATCCAGATATTAGGAGTCAGGAGCTAGGATGACTCCCTGTGTCTCTCTAGAGAACTTAGTGTCTCTTCTCTCTCCCTTGCTCTTCCTGCTACATGTTTTCTGTTGTGGTTGTTGTTTTGTTTTTCTCTCTCTGCATAATGGCTTATTTGCTTTACTCTGTGTGTGGTCACATCAGTTACAGCAGAGATTCCAGCTACTAGCATCACTAGGCCTCAGTGCTGGATTCCATGGGCCAGATGTCTGTCCCTAGTCCAGTCAGCTGTGATGAGGATAATGTTTTCAGGTTCTCATTTTCCTTGGCCTGGGAGCAGGTTCTTTTATATCATCACACAAGCAGCTCCTCTAAGACGGCAATGATTAGTGTTTGAACCACAAGGAATAGGAGAAGTGAGGGGTCAATGTGGTCAGACTTACTGTTAAGTATTTTAAAGGCCATTGCAAAACCAGGCATTTGATCCTCTAATTGAGAGGGAAAGTTTGCAAGGGAAAGGGGTTTGGTACATGGCAAGTTGCAAGAATGGAGAGACTGAGTCCCAGAGGTGAGCTGAAAGGTAATAGCGGCAATAGAAGCCTAGGGATAAATTACTAGACTTGGAGAGAAAAGAGAGGAATGGCAATTGCTGAGGAAACAAGGGGTTGCCTTGAAAGAAGGACAAGCAGGATTTATTGACTGGTTATAAAGGCAGCTTTTAGCTCCAAGGATAGGGACAAGGTTGTGTGGCTTTGGGATATAAAGAAATGAGAAGGAGGAGGAACCTGAATGTCAGGAGAGAGATAATGCATCTGGTTTGGGAATATTGTCTCTGGTTCAATTGTGCTATGGGAATAATGGCCATAAGCCTACAAATGGGGTGTATGGAGTGAATTGAATAAGATGTGAAGCTATGTTAATTGGAAGTTAATGAGATGAGAAGTGGGGAATTTTGGAGAAAAATAGGAAATCAGTGGCCCGTAGCCTTAAATCTAAATTTGCATCAATGCAGGGCATGCTATCTGAGGGTTGGTGATAGGATTTCACTCACCTTCCAGGTGGCTAGGTCATATTATCAGGTGGTGAAACAGTTGAAAAATATCATGACCTAAGAAAGTTTTGGTGCTTGCTGAAGCACAGTAGTAATAGAGAATGAGTTCTGTTCAGCAGGGAAAACTCTAAAAGGAAGCCCAACACTTCAGTGGATAAAACTGATTCTGGAGCCTGCTTTAAAGCTTGTGCTAGGCAAATGGCTGGTGATTCCCAAAGCTTACCTTAGACTACAAATGGAAACAGGAAAAGGTTAATTTTCTAACACAAGCCTAAATATTTATTGTACTAATAGGACCTAGCCATTCTGTAATGTAGGCAACATTGGTCTGAAAGAATGGTTGTATTTTGGCCAAACCACGAACTTCTTTTTGAGACCTTGCCAGTTCCTGGTGGAAGCCAGGAAATATATTTTTAGGTCTCTATAACTCCGGCGAAGGGAACTATGTACCTCCTAATGATTGGCATCCAATGGATATAAATAGAACCCTTAAAGAGACAGGCCATATGCTTTGTGGTGCTTACTTTGTTTAACTCCAGATCTGATTTACAGGCACTTTATTTCCTAAAAACCATCTATTTTGTTCATTAAGAATATGCAATGCAGGAGGCTGAGGCAGGAGAATTGCCTGAACCCAGGAGGCGGAGGTTGCGATGAGCCGAGATCGCGCCATTGCACTCCAGCCTGGGTAACAAGAGCGAAACTCTGTCTCAAAAAAAAAAAAAAAAAAAAAAAAAAAAAAAAAAAAAAATAAAAAAAAAAAAAAAAAAAAAAAAAAAAAAAGGAATATGCAATGCACATAGGAATGTTTTGTAACCTGGCTGTGGAATCAGAGATCAAGAATATTTCCTCTCCAAAACTTGTGATAAGGTCAAATGCTAAAGGCCTATATTAATTGTTTTTAGCTGTTCTCTTAGAATTGAAAACAAATGTTTTCTTACTTTTTTTAATTGTACTTTAGGTTATGGGGTACATGTGCAGATCATGCAGGATTGTTGCATAGGTACATACATGGCAAGGTGGTTTGCTGCCTCCTCCCCCTCCCCATCACCTATACCTGGCATTTCTCCCCACGTTATCCCTCTCCCCCTCCCCTCCACTGTCCCTCCCCTAGTCCCCTGCAGCTGACCCCAGTGAGTGATGCTCCCCTCTCTGTGTCCACATGTTCTCATTGTTCATCATCTGCCTATGAGTGAGAACATGTGGTGTTTGATTTTCTGCTCTTGTGGAAACAAATGTTTTCTAATACCACCAAAATGGTGTTCTGTTGGCAATGAATCTGTATGGTATAATTTCCTCCTCATTTTTATGCATGACCTCAAAACTAAATGCAGTTCTCTATTTTTTGAAGAATTAAAAGAATAGGGTTTTACTTATTAAGATCAGATTTGTACTCTTGTATCAGAGAATGTCATGGTGAAAATTAATATAACAAAGTCATACTGACATTTACTTTAGACCAGTGTAGAAATAGGCTACATGCCCACTGGAATAGCAAAAATTGAATGACTGGCAATACCAAATTTGGCAAAGATGTAGATAATGAGAACTCTAGTGCATTGCTGGTGGCAGTGTAAATTGGTTATGAGCACTTCGGAAAACTATTAGTGTTTATTAGTGCACTCCATATATCTACTGTATGCGTCTACGAGAAATGAGCATATGTGTCCACTAGAAGAAAGTTACAAGAATAATCATGCAGTTGTATTTGTAATAGCTCCAAACTGCAAACAGTGTAATTGTTTATCAACAATAGGATAAACAAATTGTAGTATATTCACAAAATAGAACACTATTCAGGAATAAAAAAGAATGAGCTATTAATCCATGCTACAATATGGATAAAATTTCAGAAATGTCATGTTAAATGGAAGAAATAGGACATGAAAGAGAAATATGATTCCTTTTATATGAAATTCAAGAAAGGCAAAACTAATTGAAGCTGGTAGACATCAGAAGAGCAATCCACTCTCTTCCTGGGGAGGGTTTTTACCGGGAAACGGGTGCCTGATGATTTTGGAGTTGTCTAAGTGGTGCCATGGATATGTACATATGCAAATATTCATCCCACTGTACACTAAGGTTAGATACTTCTCCATGTATGTGCTATACTCCAGTAAAAGTATGAAAGGTGTTTTATGCCTCAAAATATTTCACAACACACTATTTTATCTTTTCCAATTCCACAGAAAAAGGAGAGGCTAAGGGTAGTACAAAAGGTTGATCCTGGGCCAAATTCGGGAGGAGATGATGCAATGGAAGTATCCAGGCAAATACAAAGCGAGTCACAAAGCTATCTCAGATTAACTTGTCTGTGTTTATTGCAAAAAAGGAAATTTGTTGTATTGTGAAAGTAGTAAAATTGTGTGGCTTAGAAGTTCTATTTTGGGTGGGGACGCCTGTATGACAAGTAATGTTTTTATATTTTATATCCTATCTAATCAGACACATTGAAGAAGAAAAAAAATAATTTTAAGCAGAGTTTTTACTTTTAAATTTTTAATATTTATATAATAACCACTCTTATGAATAGAACCTTATGCATGCTTGTGGAATATTTTTTAAAAGTGTTTTCCCTGTTTCTTCTACCTCCTTTACTTTACCTCTCTATTGCCGCAACCTATATGTGTCCTACCTAATATTTAAGCTCATATTATAAGGCATACTTATCATATAAATATATATGTGTATAGGGGTGTATATGTGTACACCCACACATATTAACATTCATAGATAAGTGTAGCTTTATTGGTCTTTGTGCTATAAAAATGATATGATGTTATACAAACTTCCCTGCAGTTTGCTTTTATTCACCTAGTGAAACCATGGAAATTCCTGCAAGTCAATTTGTATGTTATGGCGGCAGTCTATGCTGTAGATATGGCAAAATTAACTTAACCAGTTCTTTGTTTATGGGTTTTGGTTGCACAAGGTCTTTAGTGTACTGCAGTGAGAAAGCTTTGGCTTTGGCTTGAAACAGCATAAATGGTCTGAGCACATGCCGCCTCATCCATCAAAGGGAGATAAATTTATACTTGCCCACTCACAATACAGGGCAGTTATAAGGCTCAAAAAGACTGTGTATAAGAGTCTATGTGTTTGGTATGATGGGAACAGCTTTGCCAAGGTTAACAAAGTTCACTTGTGTTTAGTACTTGCTGTATGTGAGGCACTGTTTTAAGGTATTTTTGTGTATTTATTTAATATTCACCATAATGAAATGCAGTACTGTGTATTTTTATTCTTTCAACTTTTACCAAATGAGGGAATTAAGAAAAAATTGAAATAATTTTCACAAAATCAGCGGGAGACCTCAGATTCAAATCTTGGATTTCCCATTTGAGTGTCTGTGATTTTATCTACCATGCAATATTACTTCTCAAATGTGATGTTCACTGTACCTTTTATTTAGTATGTGAGTATTCACTGGTAATATGAAATTGGTTGGCTTTCAGGAAAATGATCTAATTACATTGTCAATCATAAACAATACTAAAATTTAAAACACAATAAACGTGCATCAGATCACTATTTTTGTGCAAAAGCCATCCCAAAATGTAATGACTTGAGATTACAGCTACATATTTAGGCTTTGATTCTGTGATCATCTGGTTAGGCTTAGTTGCAGGATTCTTCTGTTTCATCTGGGCTCATTCAAGCATCTGTAATAAGCTGCTGAGTTAGCTAGGCTGCTTTGCTCTGAAGATTGACTTCAGCTAGGAAAATAGGGGCAATGGAGCCATGAAGCTCTTTTCCTCCAGCAGGCTCTTTCAGGATTATGCACATGTAAGTGTATGGTTTCAAGAGAAAATGTAGAAACATACAAGAACTCTTAGGGTCTCTGTTTAGAACTGACAAAGCATGGTTTCCACCACATTTTATGTTAAAGCAAGTCACAAAGCTATCTCAGATTCAACCACTTGATGGGAATTACCACCAAGACACATAGCAGAAGGCAAGGATAGAGGGTGAGGAATAATTGCAGCTATTTCATCCAGTATGGGAAGCAAAGAAAAAGAAATTTTCTTACTACTTTATTTAATTGAACCCATAGAGCCCTGACACTGATTTTTTTTTATTTATTTTTTATTTTTACCATTACTGTGTAAGAAAGTGTGTCCATATGTGTTTCTGCTGAGAATACCTCGTATGTAGTTTAGTTTTTATCTCTTAGTTTGCAAATGGCTGGTTTTCTTTTCTTGGGGAATTTTTTTCTGAGATGAGGATTTGCTTGCTCTGAATGCCTGAGCTGGACTGAATCTCTCTACACTTTAGAGCTACCCTCATGCTCTTCAAGTCCTTCTGTATGTAATTATTTTAATCTCTATTTTTCAGGTAGCCAAAGGACAGGATATTCTGTTGTGGCTTTCCACAGCAACAGGTCTGTTTGGCTAGATAATCAAGGTATCGAAACTAATTGTTTAATGCAGATGGCTTACGAGACTTGTGAATTGCATTTTCCAAGGAGCACTGTCATACTTCTCAATATTACTACACTTCCTACCCCCTCAGCATCCCCTCTCAGTTCCCAACTATCTCTCAGCATCATGCTATCAGTTCCCCAAATACTTGCCCTGTTGTACCAAAAAAAAAAGACATTTATCAGATGAGTAAACTGAGGCACAGGAAAATACCTGAAGTTTCATAAAGGGTTTATCACCTGAGATGCCTGGGTTTCTCATTTCTTGACCCTCAGCCATATGAATTTTCTAATTTGATTTTCAGATTGTTCCAGGTTATTCTTTTTTTTCTTTATACAGCTTAAAATGACATATTTTCTAACTCATTTATCCAACATAACATTTTTCTAGAAGGCCTAGTGACACAGAAATGATGGTATCTTTAGAAATCATTAGAAATTTTAAATGGTTAAATGAAGGAACTTTAGAAAACCATCTTAAATTAGGAGCTTAGTGAATGTTGCTTTATTTGTTTTACTCATATATAGTAAATGAAAGCATGGATTTAAGAATTGGCTATGCTAGGATTCAAATTCCAGTGCCACCATTTATAAATAACACGGGGAACTTAGACAATTTAATGCAACACCCGCACACACACACACTCACTCACTCACTCATCTAACACCTGTAACGTGGAAGTAAATGGTCGATATTTTTTTACTAGTATTATTACCCTCAAAAACAAGGGGCAGCATAGGAAATGACCCTCTCAAGTCAGATCGGGAGTAGTAACCGGATGACAAAGGACCACTTGTGCAGATGTCCTTGTATTTCTTCACCTTAGCTGTAGGGCTTTCTTTCAAGTATCCAGATTGTACTTGTGTTATCCTTGGATAAGAGCCAATGAATAATACAAGTGGAGTGCCTAGGGCAGGGTCTGGAAGGAGTAAATGCTCTATAAAATTATCTGCCTTCTTGTTTCACTTCCTCTCTTTCTGGGGACTGACCAGCTCATAAACTAGTCCTGTGTCCTAGGTTGGTTTCCCCAAAAACAGACTTTGAAATGTGGATTATGTGCAAGTGATTTATTAGGGAAGCATCTCAGGAGAGACTGGCAAAGGAGCAGGCCAAGGAGGGGAAAGAAGACACATCTGGATTCCATTTCAGGTGAAGTCCCAGTCTCTGCATGAGCTCACAGAGTACTCTGAAACATAAATTGCACCTCAGAATATGTCCTGCCTGGAGGTGATGGAGCTTGGCTTTTACACCTCTTCATCGATTTGCCACTAGCTATGGGCCCTCCTAGATGGGTTATAACCTCCCAAGCACTTCCAGATCTCCATAGTGTTGGGACAGTTACAGTAGCAACAGAGAAATTTCTGAAGAAGGCTGCTACAGTTACTGCTGTAGCAGCATCTGCTGTTGCCACCCGGCTTCCCATTTCCATTCTCAGCCTTCTGAAGAAGAATGCAGTTGGAAACAAAGCATGTAAAAGCTGGGAATGGGAGCACAGAACCTGCAAAAGGAACAGAGTTGGCAAATCTGGGTGGTAGCAGCAGTATCTGCTACATCCTCTTGGGTTTTGTAGGCACCAGGAAAACACATCTCTTATTAAAATGGTGGGCTACTGATGGGAATAGCAAGTCTACTACTGAGGTCAAAATCATGTGCTATTTTGTAAGTAGTTATTAAAGCAGTTATCAGTCCAGAGAAATGAGTCCATCATTGAACACGAAATACCCAGAAGATCTGCTTCACCCTCCCCCCAGTTAATCTTCTGCCAGAAGATTCACAGTCTAAATGTGGCTGGGAGTATTTGATTAGAGTGTTAGTAGGTGAAGGAAGGTAGTATGCAAGCATCAGCTTTAATATTATCCCTGTAGAAGGAAATAATTGGTGATTAGTTTTCAGGCTATATAGGACTATTCCTTTTAAGTGAGTGAATAACTGAGAGATTTATTTCTAAAGAGGTATGGTCTTTTTATTTTAACTTGAGATTTTAGGAAAGAGCAACTTTAAAAGAAGGCAAAGGAAATTTCAGGAGATTTCAGAATTTAGAAGGAATTTTGAAATTCTCTTTTGGGGAAAAGAAATACTGAAACTTACATGGATATTTCTGAAAATCAAAATGAAATATTTTGATTGCATAAATCTTCGACTATAATTTTAACTAAGGAAAGGTAATAAAAAAAGATCCAAGTATTTGATTTACATAAGAAATAGAGTTCTTTAAATAGAAGATTTTCAAATTGCTGTTAGTGGTCTTTGACATCTTTAAAAAGGCATTTATATTTGTAGAAGGATGATCTATTTTAAGGTGCAATTATTTCTAATGTGCCTCATTTTGGGGTCTCTTGAGAGATTAGAAATTGCTAATAAGCAATTTTGAATATATTGGAAGTTAATAAAATGCTTCATCTGTAATTCATGGCTTGTTATCATTCTCCCATTATTCTTGTGTGGGTAAAGACCTGTCCATCATTGGAAGTAATTGGAAAGAAAAGTTTGCCTGAAGCTACATGAGAAGTGGAACTATTAAATCATGAATGGTTTGGGAGGCTGAGGCAGGCAGATCATGAGGTCAAGATATTAAGACCATCCTGGCCAACATGGTGAAACCCCATCTCTACTAGAAATACAAAAATTAGCCAGGCATGGTGGCACACACCTGTAGTCCCAGCTACTTGGGAAGTTGAGGCAGGAGACTCGCTTGAACCTGGGAGACAGAGGTTGCAGTGAGTCAAGATTGCACCACTGCACTCCAGCCTGGGTGACAGAGCGAAACTCTGTCTGAAAAAAAAAAAAGAATGGTGGCAAGATTTCAAAATAAATTTTGGAGACTATTGAAGTGATGTAGCATCCTTTAATTCTCATTTTGATTAACCGAAAGTATTGTAGATGGACAACTCACTTTCCCTTTCCCTTTGCCCTATGCTTCCTGGTGATTTTAGGTCACGTGCACTCTGAAATCTAAGCTGTCATCAAAGCCATGTCTTCGTGTCTGTCTGTCTGAAGCAGCAAAGATGAGACAGCCTGTTGGGGTGTGTGACCCCAATGAGCCCCATAACCAGAAGGTCCTGAGTCTCAATTTCTTTCTTTTGATAATTGGCAGATCACTATCTGTGTGATTTCTCTGATGTGACTGAGCATATTAGCTGTGCCCTCCCCTGATTATCCGTGCTTCCAGTGTTACTCATTTGGAATTTATGACCATGGGGATGGTGGATTAGAAGCCTGAGGAATTGAGGCTTAAGCCTGCTGCCAAAGATTTACTGTCATTGTTTTAGATGCGAAGTATTAACAGTCAGGCCAAGTAGCTTCAATTCCTGACTTAGTATATTTAGTGGAGAATTAGCAGAGAATGAGTACATTTTCCCTGACACAGTTGCAAAATCAAACGAGAGGAGTTGTTGAAAACTAGGATTTAAGCTTAAACCTATCTTTTCCATATCTGTTGGGCACCATCCCATATCTGTGAAAATCTGACATTGGGGATGTGAAACGCAGGCTTAGGAGAATGCTTTCAAGGTGCATAGCAAAAGTGATTTTACCCTTTAGTGTTTCCCATTTAATATTTTCAATTTTTAGTTGATTAAAGAGAAAATTACTTAATAATCACATAACATAGATTGCTACTATAAATACCTATTATCATCTATGTTACAATTATCGCATTCTATTTTACTTTATTATTTGTAATCTGTTGGATTTTGTGACCTTGTGATTCAAATGATTTTGCATCTGTAAGGTAGTTGGTAATTAGATACCCTTCATCTTTTGAGTGGCTTTTTTAACCCTTCCTTTTTTTAAAAAAAAATCTTAATCCACAGTCTAATAAAGTAGGAAAAACAATCAATAAAGCATATCTACAGAAGTTCCATTTTAAACTTTTAGTGAACTTAAGTTTACTAACAGAGGATTTAATCTTCCTTTCTGTCTGTCAGTTAGCAAATATTTATTAAGCCCCAACAATATAACAGGGACATTGCTGGCTGCTAGGTCAGGGGGCAAGAGCCATGATGAATTTCATCTTACTTTGAGGCTGTCAGTCCACAAATATTTATTGAACTCCCAACAATATGCCAGGGACTTTGCTAGCTGCTGTGGATTCAGAGAAGAAAAGACATAGTTCCTTTTATTCACAGAATTAACAAAAGTGATACAAACAAAACAACATAGGAGACATAAGATATGTACTCTGATTGTCTTAGTCTGTTCAGGCTACTCTTACAACAATACCTTAGACTGGGTAATTTATAAACATTAGGAATTTATTGCTCACAGTTTTGGAAGCTGGAAAGTCCAAGATCAAGGGGACCAGCAGATTTGGTGTCTAGTAAGGGCCTGTTCTTCATAGATGGGTGCTTTTGAACTGTGTCTGCACTTGTCAGAAGTGCAAAGGGACAAACAGGCCCCCTCAAGCATGTTTTGTAAGGATACTAATGTTATTCATGGGGGGATGTCCTCATGACTTAATCACCTCCCAAAGGCCCTACCTCATAATACTGTCATGTTGGGGATTAAGTTTCAACATAGGAATTTTGGAGGAACACATTCAAACAATAGCACCGATGATGGCTAGTCCAAGCACAGTGCAGTCCTCAAGGAGAAAAGCATTATATCTGCTTGGAAGAGTAAGGAGGGTAGCCTTGGAGCTGAGGTTTCATGCACAGAAAGGAGTTTGCCAGGTGGATAAGAGCAGGAGAGGTCATTCAAAGTAGGGGAAACAACATGGTCAAAAGCACAAAGACCTGCCAGAGCTTCCAGAATTTATCAGAGACTTTGCGTTATTGGAGAATGAAGCGTTAACACAAGGAGTGACTGCAGCTGAGGCATGATTGGATGAGGGTCAGAGTATAAAGAAACTGTATATGGTGTTCAAAGTGGTTCCTGTATTTTCTTCCAGCTGGTTATTAGAGGGCATGTGCCCTTTCTAGGAGGCATATGCTATGGTTAAGATAATAGAAAAGGGAATTTTCCAACAACTCAGATTACATAGCTGTGAGTGAAACGCATTCCAAGGTCACTCTCCTTCCAAAGACTTCAGAATTGGAACAGACGTTTTTATGGTGAAGTTTGTGGTGACATCACTTTGTGTGCTGCTGTAAAGACCACTGGAATTAAGAATGCACATGGATGGAAGATATTTATTGCCGTGGACTTAGGAAACTGGGTGTGAGTATTTTCTTATTGGTGGGTCAATACTGACAGCTGACCTCTGCAAGCTCTTTGAAAAGTTAGGAAGCTCTGGAGGGCCTGGGTGATGTTAGTACTTGATGGTTCAAGGAGATCTTTACAGATTTGATGCATGAAAGATAGGCAGTAAGACGTATGAGTGATGACGGAGTGAGGTTAGAGTTGTACATCTCTCATAGATTGAATAGGAAAGTAAGAAAATCGGGGCAAGGAGGATATACAACTTGGCAATGTCCAGATTCAGCTGTCCAAACAAGCAGGGAAGTCCTTGGTGAAGCTTGACTCCCAATGGTCACTGGTTAGCATCAGACATCTGCTAGTCTCTGTGTGTAAAGACAGCATGGCTTTTCTCGACTGTAGTGAATAACCACCGAAATCTCTCGGATATGAACTTACTTCCCTTTAAAATCATGCCTAAGTGTCAGCGAATCCTGTGTTGGAGCTTCTTAGGGTTAATAACACCAAGAAAACTTCGTAGTTCACTTTTCTCTTATCCCTGCAGAAAGCTGGAGTGAAAGAAAAAAAAAGATGAAAAGTAGGTCATATAAATTGGTAGTGGCTAATTCTAATACAGTGATCTCATATAACATTAGAATAAATTAGAATGCATTTGGATGAAAATTTACATTTTATTAAATAGCTGTTTCGTGCATAAGCAGTGCAGCTGGACCACACCATTTCTAAGATTGTTTTTAATAAAAATCTCATTAGCTCACCAAGGCAAATTGAATTCTCACTTGGTTAACCC
This sequence comes from Cebus imitator, assembly GCF_001604975.1. NCBI lineage: Eukaryota > Metazoa > Chordata > Mammalia > Primates > Cebidae > Cebus > Cebus imitator. The sequence goes on along the minus strand of NW_016107346.1, from coordinate 4,633,153 downwards.
ATCTGCTGTGCCTTACTCACCTCTGCTGAATAGAGCACTGAGTGCAGAATTCCACTAGCCAGACCACTTACTATTTGACAGAGATGTGGAGGGAACAACCCTTAGCTATGCCATGTCTTTCTCTCATGGCTATAAGTAGCATCAGTTCAATAGGCTTGAGTTAAAACAGTTTCTATGGTGCCATTATAGCTTTGTTTTGCCTTACTTATATTTAGGTGACCACATGTTCAGGTTTTTCTGGGACAGTCCCTTTTTATGCCTGTTTTGTCAGTATAATTCTTAATAATGTCCATTCTTACTCTCTGAAGTATTGCAGTTTGGATTAAAAATAATGTAGTCTCCTATAGCAAATACTGTGAATTTTCTCATAGCCCTCAAACGTAACCATTTCAGAATATTCTTACTGGCATCAGCCTGTTGATATTGTGTGCAGAGTGCTCTACTGAAATGACAGAAACTCTTGGCCTACTCGCCAGGCTGGAAATTAGAGGTATTGACTTCCCTAAGACCACCCCTTAGCCAATACCTGATAGGAATTGGTGGTCAAATTTTATTTCATTTTATTTTTCCATGTGGATGTCCAGTTGTTCTAGCACTATTTACTTAGAAAATTTCCTTTTGCTAGTCTATTGGCACCCTCTTCAAAAGTTAAGTGATTTTATATATGTCAATCTATCTCTGGACTCTTCTGATCCATTGACCTACCCACATACCAATATGAGACTGCCATATTTATGCTCAGACGACTTTAGTTTGCCATTGGGACTGAGAATCACCAGTTTAGACAAACCGTGATTTATTGCCTAAGGCTAAATGCATTGCTGGACTACATGAATTTACAGTTTTATTCACAGAGGAGAGGATGAATATTGAGTTGACATCTAGCAGTTTCTGCTTGACATATTTATTTCAACATTTTTTTTTAGATACGGGGGGTACATGTGCAGATTTGTTACCTGGGAATAATTACCTGATGATGAGGTTTGGGGTACAAATGATCCCATCACCCAAGAACTGGGCATGGCATCTGAGTTTTTCAACTCCTGCTCCCCTTCCTCCCTCCCCATTCTAGTTTTCCCCAGTGTCTATTGTTGCTATCTTTGTGTCCACCAGTACCCAATATTTAGTTCCCACTTATAAGTGAGAACATGCAGTATTTGGTTTTCTGTTCCTGCATTAATTTGCTCAAGATAATGGCCTCCAGCTGCATCTATGTTGCTGCAAAGGACATGGTTTCATTTCTTGTTATGGCTATGTAGTATCCCATGGTATACATATACCACACTTTTTAAATCAAATCCACCCTTGATGGGCACCTAAATTGATTCCAGGACTTTGCTATTCACACATATATTTAAAACATTTATACTAAATAATGTTTATTATGAATGGTACTATATTGTACACATTTCATAGAAGCTTTTTCCCCCACTAAATCTTTACATGACTCTTGGACATACTGCCTTTGTGACCACTGAGGTACCTTTTGACATCATCTCGTAGGCTTTTCCAGAACACATATTTTTCACTTATATTTCTATTGTTTGAGGTACTGCAAACCTCTTTAAATTGTGTACAACACTTGCAATTGTTAGGTTGTACCCACCAGGGAATAATTACTAAGTCTGTCATCATTTTTGTTTAATTTCCTGATAAATTTGTTTCATTTAAGTAAACCTCTAGAAGCTTCCCAACTAGGATTAATAGAGGTAATTTTGGGCTAATGTATCTTCCCCAAACATTGTTCTGTTGTTCGAAATAAGATAATTACAAAGACATTGGTAACATGAGTAACTTTGTTAGGACTTGACTATAAGTCAAACCCCTCTTTCTTGAGGAGTGCTTAATCAAGAAAAAAAAGTATCTTCTTATATACAGGCTTGTGTAATAAACAGGCTACCAATCTTTGACTTTGTAACTTTGTTTGACTATGGTCCAACCTAATATGGTTGACTTATTAGGCTGAATTATTTTATACCACTATGAGGCACTTTTTGTTTAAAATAATGTATGCCTCTTCCAGAAGATCTCTGCATATCACACATTCAAAACTAACTAAATTTCCAGGACATGGGAAAATGATGTCATATATCTTAGTTGCTGAAGGTTCACTTTATCTTGAATAACAAAATTACAGATCTACCGAGAATTGAACTTAATTGCACAATATTGTATTTCCTTTGCCAATTAACCCAATGGAGGTTTGAGGTAATATGTATGAAAAATGCTTTGTAATCTGAAAAGTATCAGGCACTTGTTAATCGTTGTCATTATTATACTGGAAAAACTACCTGTGGCCACTTGCAATGGAGAAAAAAGTCTTAACACCGAGCAAAGAACAGCTCAACCCTTAGGCAAGTACTTTATTATCAAAACATTTTCCAATGACCATGATTCACAGCATATGAAAACTAACTCCAATGTTTTTTAAACTAGTGGTCTTGATCCATGTGTAGGTTATGATATCATTTTATTGGTTGGACATCAGCATTTTAAAAGAATGAATGGTGCAGTAAAATATAACAGAATATTCTAGAAAACAATATCAGAGATAGGATAAATATTGTTTTGAGAAAATCTCTCTATATACATATACATAAATGCACAGATACGAATACTGGATGGAAATAGAAAATGTTCTGATTGTGAATCGCTGCTCAGAAACAAAACGAGATAAATTCAATAACAATGTCATTGCCCTAATCCTTATTTAAGATTGTTGAAGAATGTGATAGCTGTCCTTCAGCTTAGCAGTTAAAAGGTATGATACAAAATGTCAAGACAAAATTTTATATATCATATGCTTATAATTCCTGAGTCCATACAGAGTGTAAGGATTTTTACCATTAATATCCTTCTAATAAAGCTTTGCATTATTAAAGACAACCAGCTGGCCAGGAATGTATAAAAAATATATCAAGGAAAATAAATCAAGCTTTATACAATTATGTTTTATGTTAAATAAGTTTAATTTCTTCTATGGGGTATAAATATTTAATAAGTTGCTTTTCAAAAGGCCAATATATATTTTACAATATTCTGGGTATTATTTTTATCTATATAGTCATGATCCTCATAATGATGTTTCAGTCAACGACAAACCGCATATATGATGGTGGTCTCATAAGATTTTAATACCGTATTTTTACTGTACCTTTTCTATGTTTACATATATAAATACTTTCCATGGTTTTACTGTTGCCTACAGTATTCAGTACAGTAACATGCTGTATAGTTTGTAGCCTAAGAGCAATGGGCTATACCATATAGGCTGAGTCTATAGTAGGCAATGCCATCTAGGGTTGTGTAAGTGCACTCTGTGATGTTTGCACAATGAGGTCACCTAAGGACACATTTCTCAGAAGTTATCCCCCTCATTAAGTGACACATGAGTATATTTCCTGTAATAGAGACTATATCCGTTAACTATTGTTGTATAACAAACCATCCCAAATATAGTAACTTCAACAACAACCATTTAGTTACTGCCAATTCTATGAGTTAGCAGTTTAAGTTGGCCTATCCTGAGTGGTTCTTCCTGCTATGTATGGTCCTGGCTATTCCTGGCTATGTATGGTGCTTCCTGGCTATGTATGTGTGTATAGTCAGCCATTCTGCTAAGCCACTCTGGTTCGGAGAGTCTTTGGCTGTTTGCTTGGGGCACTTCAGCTCTCCTCTACCCTGGTCATCTCTAATCCTCAATAGACTAGCCCAGGCCTGCTCAAAAGGCAGAGATAGGGCTCCAAGATAATGGAAGAATGGAAGGCATATTGAAGCTGAAACTGGATCAGGTACAGTGTCATTTTGACCGCATCCTGCTGGCTATAGGAAGCCACAGGCTGGCCCAGATTTAAGGGGATGGGGAAATAATCTTCAATTTTTTTGATGGGAGAAATGGCAGAAGTAACAATGCAAAGGATAGAGAGAAAAGTAAGGAGGCCATTAATGGAGGCATAAATGCAGTCAACTTATCAGATGTTCTTCTCCTTCCTACCCTTTTCATTGGCGCAATATAAAGAAATCCTTCGGGTCAAGTGTCTGTCCATAAAGACCCTCTTTCCCTCTTTCCTGCTTCTGGCTGAGCTCCTAGTAAAAAGAAGATTGATGTGGAAATTAATAATCCATGGGTTAATAAGTAGAAGACTTGCTTAAACTGGGCAACTTTCTCTCAATTTGATTATAATAAATATTTTGCATTTAAGAATTTACTGTTGCTGATGGAAGGATTGTGTTTTTTTCTGGGAGCATTGTGAATCTTGCCTTACTGAACAAATGGTTTCCTAAAAGGGTGTGAGTACATAGAACTGTAAATAAAGCCAAATTTTTTATTTTGAGCCCACAATTTAAAGGGATCATTTTACATGTGTTCGTTCTCCATTGATCTCTGAAAGTTCTAAAGTTTAGATGGATGATTCCCCAAAGCAACCTTCACCTGGAGAACATAATTCCTATTTTTAGCTCAATATTTAGGCCAGAAAAGCAAACATGTCTTGCAGTTTACAGGTAAGATAAATATCATCTGTTTAGAGTAGTTTCATCAACTAGTCTAGAAAAAGCAGGTACTAGAGTGATTTTTACACAATTGTTTCTTGTTGAACACATTACAAAATTAGAGACAATGAAAAAGGAAATTACAGAGGATAGTGTTACATATCTACCTATGATAATTTATAAGAAAAAAATCAAAATATAGCATCTGTTTCTACCTACCTGCTCTGTGAATTTTATAGTCTCATGTAATGAATGAGATAATTTTACAAAGTAGTTAGGATGACTGACTTCAAAGATAGACTGCTTGCATTTGAATTTAAGCTTCATTATCTGCTATCTGTGTGTTCTACATCATTTAATCTTTTTGCACCTCCCAGTATAATGATTCCTACGTCAAAAGGTCGTTGTGAGAATTTGATAAGTCAGTATGTTTGGAATAGAGAGGACAGTGATCAATGCCTGGTAGGCAATAAATGTTAACTCTCACTGTCAACATGCCAGTTGGTTTCTATTCCAACTTTCCTGAATTTTCACTGATTTTTTTTTTCACGTTTTAAAATTTCTATGATGTTATGATGTAGGCCTCTGCCAGGGGCCTGAGATAAAGAGATAAAGGATGAAGACACTGTCCCCAAGTAGCTTGAGGTGTGTTGGATGAATACCCTCCACCACACACAGATGCACAGATAGTGGTGCCACTCATAAATGGGATATAAGACTTAAAGGTCATTCAGAATGTTAATGAGACTTGTTTTTTTTTTTTTTTTTTTTTTTTTTTTTTTTTTTTTTTTTTTTTTTTTTTTTTTTTTTTTTTTTTTTTTTTTTGTTTCTGATACATAATTTTGTGAAGCAATAGGCATGCTTTTTAGGCTGTTAGCTAGAATGCAATGAATTATCTAGATTTATTCAAGTTTATACTCATTCTGCATGTTTTTATAAATATAGAAATTTCTCATTGTGCATGGCATAATTTTTTTTTAAAGAAGAATTATATATAAAGAGTACCTGAAGCCTAAGAAAAGTGGCACATTCTTTACTCTTGTAATATGCAAACATCTTATTCTTTGTTTGGTGGTTTCTCATTGTTCCCTAAAAATGTACCAACCATATATTGACTGAATTATGCCACAAATAAAAGAAAAAGTGATTATAGTTCCCTTCATAGATCCTTGGACCCCATATAAGGATTGATTGTGGAGCCTTCCTGGAGAACAGGCTGAGTCAGTACTATACAATTAGCTACTCTTGATTTGGTCTCATTCATGGGTTTACATTTACTCTGGAAGTGGTAAGCTTAGCTGATAGGAAAACGTTTGGTATATGAATTTCATACACTTGAAGAAATGAGTCTTGAATTCAGTTTTTCCCTGCAAAGTGCTAGACCTTAAAAATCTGATTTGCATAGACTAGAATTAATTGATTAAGAAGAGGAATTTATTATAGATTAAGAATAATTACTTCTGAAGAGAAAATGCTTTGAATTTGGAATTCTAATATTTAAAATTGGCGGTAATTTTACTGTTACCAATAAAGACATTAATTGTTTTTAAAATTTCAATTAATGTTATTTTTGACTTAATAGGCACATTTGTTAAGCTATGTGTTTTTCTGTTTTTAAAATTTAAGTATACTTTGCACAGAGTAAAATTTACCCAAACAATCTATAGTTGTGCAAGTTTTAACAATTCTATACGAAAGTCATCACCAAAGTCAAGATATACAACGATTCTGTCACTGGCAACATTTGCATGCATTCTGTTGTCATCAACCCCTTTCTCCAGTCCCTGGCAACCATAGATTTGTTTTCTTACCCAAAATATAAATGGAATCGTACAATATGTAGCCTTTTGGGTCTGGCGCTTTTCATGTAGCATAATGCCTTTTAGACTCATCCATGTATCGGTAATTCATTCTTTTTCACTACTGAGTAATATTTTACTGGATGGATACTTACAGTTCCCATTCGCTTGAAGGACATTATTTGTTTCTAGTTTTTGGTAGTTACAACAAAGGCCATTTAATTATGCTCTTATTTGTTTTGGAAAAGATCCAATAAAATGTAAAATAATTACTTTGTGTGTATAGGAGTAGGGTGTGGTAGGGAAGTCTGAATCCAAAGATGTTACTGAAAGCCTCTGCTGACTGGGCGTGGTGGCTTGTGTCTCTAATCAAAGCACTTTGGGAGGCCGAGGTGGGTGGATCACTTGATGTCAAGACTTAGAGACCAGCCTGGGCGACATGGCAAACCCTATCTCTACTAAGAATATAAGAAGTAGCCAGGTGTGGTGGCACACTCCTGTGGTCCCAGCTACTGGGGAGGCTGAGGTGGGAGGATCCCTTGAGCTGCAGAGGCAGAGGATGCTGTGATCCAAGATCATACCACTGCACTCCATTCTGGGTAACGTGACGAGACCCTGTCTGAAAAAATAAATAAATCAATAAATAAAGTCTCTATTAAAAGCAAGTATAAGTTGTCTACTGGTATAATCAGGCACACCAGTAGATCTCAGACTGTGTTCCCATTTGATTACCATTGTTCTGTTGCTTAAATCCAAAACATGCCAATTTTTAAAAATAATTTTCACAATTAGTACATTGCATTTCCTCAATCATAAGTTTTCTTGTAATCATTTGAAATACTTGGGTATCTCACAGAGAACCATGTGGTACCTTATTTGGCACACAATTATCACATTGATTTTCCTGAAGTTGAATCTAGTAACTTTGGGGTGTCTCACATAAGCATGTAACTTTTAGGCTCTCTCTTCCTAAAAAAGCAATGTCGTAGAAACACATTCTAAATCAGGATGTGAAAATGGGACTCTTCTTGTGTTCTAGTGGCCAAGGAATAAAGACCATGGCTACTAAATTCTTTTTCTTTTCTTTTCTTTCATTTCTTCTTTTTCTTCTTTCTTCTTCTTTTTGAGACAGTGTTGCCCAGACTAGGGTATAGTATTGACATCATAGCTCACGGCAGCCTTAAACTCATAAACACAAGCAATCTCCTAGCCTCAGCCTTCCTATTAGCTGGGACTACAAGCACACACCATAGCATGGAGCAATTTTTTTTTCTTTTTTTTAAGAGGCAAGGTCTTACCATGCTGTCCAGGCTGGTCTCAAACTCCTGGGCTCAAGCAATCCTCCCCCTCTCAGCCTCCCAAAGTGCTGGGATTACAGGCATGAGCCACTGCACATGGCCTACCACTACATTTCTTAATGAAAACCGCAAAGTAAGACTGAGAGGCTTGGAGAGGATGAGAAAGCTGAGAGTGAGTCTTGTGGAGGATTTTAGGGAGAGCCAGGAGTGTTGTCTGAGATCCCTCTTACACCTCTAGTGCAGTGAGTAGGGCCTAACAGGACCTCTTGCAGATGGCCTGTGGCCAGTGGGGGAAAGTCTTCTTAGATTCTGTCCAAGGTGCTGTTATAAGAGAGACAAGCAAATCCTAGCTTAGAGAAGCTAGAATCATCTATGCCTAGTGCTAAAGAGGGAATAAGCAATGAGCTAGAGGGAAGCACAGCATGCCCATCCAAAGAGCTCCTGAAAAAAGAGCTCTTGGGCCGGGCGCGGTGGCTCACGCCTGTAATCCCAGCACTTTGGGAGGCCGAGGCTGGTGGATCACGAGGTCAAGAGATCGAGACCATCCTGGTCAACATGGTGAAACCCCATCTTTACTAAAAATACAAAAAAATCAGCTGGGCATGGTGCGTGCCTGTAATCCTAGCTACTCAGCAGGCTGAGACAGGAGAATTGCCTGAACCCAGGAGGCAGAGGTTGTGGTGAGCCGAGATCACGCCATTGCACTCCAGCCTGGGTAATAAGAGCGAAACTCCGTCTCAAAAAAAAAAAAAAAAAAGAGCTCTTGTTGTGGAAGCGTAGTTAGCAGATGTTTTTCATGCTGCCTGTAACTCCTATACCCAAGGGATGTGCATCCATTCTGAAGCAGCTGTAGGTACCAGTTACTAGAAACTCAGAGCTGCCCCCATTCTCTGGCCAACTGCCCTGGGATGTCAGGAGACCTCTTTCCCAGAATGCCTTGTGATTTATGCCTTATGCTAATCTGGAGAATGCCCGGGGTCAGTGACTGAAAAATGCAGAGGTGTAAAAGAAAGCCTGGCCACCTTGCCTCAAAGCTTTGTGTTGCAATCCATGCTCCAGAGCTCTACGAGGGATCAGGTGGAGACTAAATTTAATCTTAAACATTTTTGCCAAGCTCCTCCCGCCCCCTCCTGCTTCTCTTGATCTTTTAGAGGGTTCTTCTGGGAGCTCTCCGTCAAAAACCATTTGCACAAGAATCCCTGTCTCAGGCTCTACATTTAGGGAACTTAACCTGTTATAGGGGACTCTCGGGAACCTAAAAAAGCATTAAGAGGAGAGAGGGAGAAAATTTCATACATTTGCCACGCTTAAAGAGCATATTGACATGTTACTATGGTAGCCATCAGGTAAGAACCTCTCTGCCTCCCTTTATCCCTTCGCTAAGCTCCTCTAAATGCTAAAAACCATGTAAGCAAGGTAAAAAACGAGATGTCTAACTAAGCTATTTAGGGAAAGATACCTTAAGGCTATCAAACCCCTTTTCTTCCTATAAGATTCCAGCTTTGTGGTTGGTCTTGAGCCTTGTAAAGAGAAGCCTTAACATGAAATGAACATGATCTTTCCATGAGACATTAATTGTTGACTAGGGGGATCAGGGAGAGTGTAACTAGAAAGTTCATGGAGACTTTCATCTAGGAGCCCAATAATAACCAACACACCTAATTCATTGAAAGTGACCATGGGGTAGAGTGCATGATATCTCCTGAGTCTTGCCTATTTGGTTACTTGTTACCCTAGAACAATCAAAAGGACAAAAATATAATACAATGCTGAATTGTGACAAATGAAGAAGGAAACTTGCTTTTCTTCTTAAACCAAGAGCATAAGCATTCTACTTAATATTGACATTAATTCTCATTGAGATATAATCCATCAGACACACAAGTCTCCATGTATTGGTCATCTGGTCATTGAGATCTAATCCATCACACAAGTCTTTATGTGTTAGACATCTGGGTAGCCCCACAGACATCTCAAACAGGGCACTCTTAGCTGCTTTCTTCTTGATGGCAGCTGGGGATTTTAACTTCGATTTATTTTTTGTTTGTTTGTTTTTTGAGACAGAGTCTGACTCTGTTGCCCAGGCTGGAGTGCAGTGGTGTGATCTCGGTTTACTGCAACATCCACCTCCCAGGTTCAAGCAGTTTTCCTGCTCCTCCTGCCTCAGCCTCCCAAGTAGCTGGGACTACAGTAGCCCACCACCACACCTTGCCAATTTTTTTTTTCTTTTTTTGTTTTAGTAGAGACGGTGGTTCACCATGTTGGTCAGACTGGTCTCGAACTCCTGACCTCAGGTGATCCACCCGCCTCAGCCTCCAAAGTGCTAGGATTATAGTCATGAGCCATTGTGCCCGGCCTTCCTTCCCTTCTTAACACAAGGAAATACCCAATATTAGAGGATAGAGTAGTGGGACTGTATAATCCATGATGTTTTGTTTTATGAGAACCCCAATGAAGAAAGAGAAACGGAGTCCTAGTTTAGAGCATGACACTCAGTAGGAAAGAATAGAATTTAGAATTGCCTTCAGTCACTGGGAGAGTGTGAGTGTACCTGGCTTTTTTTCCCCCTTTGTTTTTGAGATGGAGTTTCACTCTGTCATCCAGGCTGGAATGCAGTGGTGCGATCTCAGCTCACTGCAACCTCTGCCTCCTGGGTTCGAGTGATTTTCCTGCCTCAGCCTCCCAAGTAGCTGGGACTACAGGCGCATGCTATCATACCCAGATAATTTTTATATTTTTAGTAGAGATGGGGTTTCACCATATTGGGTGGGATGGTCTCAAACTCCTGACCTTGTGATCCGCCGGCCTTGGCCTCCCAAAATGCTGGGATTAAAGGTGTGAGCCACTGCACCGGGCCTACCTTGCTATTTTAAATATATAAATATGCAGCTTTATTTTATGAATTTTTTTATGCTCCCCAAAATTTGAGTTGTCTTTTAGTACAGGCTGCTATAACAAAATACCATAGACGGAGTGACTTAAACAACAGACATGTATCTCTCATCACTCCAGAGGCTGGGAAGTGTAAGATCAAAGAGCCAGCAGATTCAGTTCCTGGTGAGGACCAGCATTCTTGCTGTGTGTTCAACTGACCTTCCTTTTGTTTGTGTATGATGGAGAAGGAGAATGAGAGAGAGAGATTTGTCTTCCTCTTTTTAGAAGGGCTTTAACTCCCTCAGGAGGGTCCCACTCTGATGCCCTAATCTAAACTTAATTACCTCACAAATGCTCCACCTCTAAATATAATCTCATTAGGGATGAAGGGCTTCAACAAATGAATTTGGGGGAGCACACAAGCATTCCTAATACAGGACAGAGGTAACATTTCCGCACTGCCACTGACTGCCCAAATAACCCTGGACAACTTCCTTAACCTCTCTAAGACTTGGTTTTGTCATCTGTTAAATGGGAATAAATGAGTTAATATCTATAGTACCAAAAAAAAGTGTCTGGCACAGAGTAAACGTTCAGTAACTGGTAACTTAATTGTTAGCCTGGACTAAACTCTGGAGTAGTTAAGAAATGAGGCAATTTCTCATTACCAGAAGAAAAATCAAAATGTCTGTATTAAAAAGGAGATGCTAAGCATCACATCATCAGCAAAAGTTTTAATTGGTTCAATATTATTTCAAAATGTAACATTAAACATCACTTTAAAGTACTGAGGTTATTTCCTCAAATATGACATCAGTTGACCCAATCTAGTTAGGAGAAATGTGAGCACCTTCACTATGTGACATAACAATTGCTAATTCTTTTCTTATTATATATTATAATCATGTGTCACTTAATGGTGGGGATTCATTCTGATACTGTATGAACTTCAGGGACTCTACTTATGCAAACCTAGATGGTAGAGCCTACTACACACCTGAAATATATGGCATGGCATATTGCTCCTAGGTACAAATTTGTACAGCATATTACTGTGCTGAAGACTATAAGCAATTGTAACATAATGATTAGTATTCATGTGTCCAAACATATGTAAACGTAGAAAAGGTGCATTGAAAATATGATATAAAAGATAAAAAGCAATGTACCTGTATGAAACACTTGCCATGAATAGAGCTCATAGGCCTGGAGGTTGCCCTGGGTGAGTTACTGAGTCACTGGTGAGTAAATGTGAAGGCCTAGGGCATTAATGTATACTACTATAGAATTTATAAACACTGTATTCTTAGGCTAAAATAAATTTATTTTAAAAAACTTTTTCCCTCAGTAGCAAATTATCTACCTTAGCTACTTTAACTTTTACAATTTATAAGCTTTTTAATGTTTTAAACTTTTGACTCTTATAAGAACACATAGCTTGAAATGCAAACACATTATACTATCATCAATATCACTGTCTTCCACTTTCACATCTTGTCCCACTGGAAGGTGTGAAGGGGTGATAGATAATGTGCATTGAACTGTCATCTCGTATGACGGCAGTGCCTTCTTCTGGAATTGCCACTGAAGGACCCACCTGAGACTGTTTTACAGTTAACTTTTTTAAAAAAATCAGTATAAAAAGTACACTCTAAAATAACAAAATGAATAGTATAGTAAACATATAAATCAGTATCATTTGTTTATTATCATTATCAAGTATTATGTACTATATATAATTGTATGTACTAGACTTTTATACAACTAGCAGCAATGTAGTTTTCTTTGTATCAGCGACACCATAAACACGTGAGTGATGTGTTGCTTTAAGACGTTATGACAGCCATGACATCACTAAGTTATAGGAAATTTTTCGGCTCCCTTATAATCATATGGGACCACCAACATATAGGCAGTCTCTCACAAACCGAAATGTCATTATGGGGCACATGACTGTGTGTGTGTATATAGATACACACATATATTTACCTCTAAGGCTTTATTTTGACCCTTTATTAATGTGGTGTAAGTCAATATTTATTGGCAACAAAGGATATTTTCACCTTAGCAAAGGACAGATATGAAGTTTCACTCTAAAGAATTTTGGTGCTTTTCTCCTACTGCCCTGGGGAAATGTAGCAATCCCATATAATCTCCCAGCATGCATGGTTGGAGATGCATTTTAGGGTGTCAGGGAGATAATCAGGAAACGTTGAGAAGAGGTATCCAGATTTCTAGCTCTTACCTCAAAAGGAAATTACTCATAAGTCCAGGTAATGGCCATGCTGAAAACACTTGTCATTTGTCTGATATTGTACGTAATTCTAATGTTTAAGGGCATCAGCTTTAGTGGCAGGTACTCATGAATTTAATCATACATTTACCAATTACACCAGTCATTAGCTGCATCATTTTGAACAATCTCAATCTTCTCATCCATAAAATGGGAATAGCAGTGTCTATTCCTTAGGGAAGTTGTGAGGATTAAATGAGTGAATGCATATAAAAAAACACTTAGTCCTGAATCTGGCACATGAAAGTACTGGGATAGTCGTTATCATTGAAATTGTCTAATTCAGGGCCTTTCATTCCACAAGGGAATGGCAAAGTACCATTTAAGACTTGCCAACCGGTGGAGGAGCCATTTATATCCAAATAATGATATCACTGATCATTTCTAACTGAGCACATTTTTGGCTAGAAGGGAACTTGGATGAAATATAAAAACAGCATTTTCACAGACATTTTTGTTGTCTCATTTATGCTTTGAAAAAATATTTTCGGGCATCTACTATTATGGGTAGCTAATTCCATCCCAAATTTATATCTTAGTGTATTCTTGTTCTTTAATTTTTATTCTGCAGCATATAAACTTCAGTAATTTCTAGTGTCCAGAATTGTGAAACATAAATACATGCCTCCAGTTCCCATCAACTTTGCTAAGTCATAATAATAACATTAACAAAATCATAGTCTTTTTCTTTAACCTAGTAACAGTTACTTAACAATAAAAGCAGCTGCCAATAGAGCAGGAATAGTGTTTAGTGTTTTGTGAGCCATTGTTTTATTATTATTTTACCATCACCTTAGGAAATCATACAAGTGTCATTATGGAAATCAATCATTAGATTAGAGTGGAGGACTAATTTTTATTGTAAAAATAACCATACTAACCTGGATACTTATTTAGAGTCTAAGTAAGACTGCCTGTCTTCTTGAGTCCCTTACTTTATGTAGTTGAATGCTAAGTTAACTTGCTGTTAGGGCTTTGGGTTCTCTTTCAGTCAATGCCAGTGCTAAGGCTTTGTGTATCGGCAATTTTTAATTACTTATCGATTAACCATTGACACAATAATGCTGGGTAACAAGCTGCCCCAGAACTTTAGGCTTAATGCAACCACTTGAACTTTCTAATAATGTGACTGTTGATTCTGCTGATCTGAGCATATCCCATCATGGCTCATTCACATGCCTACATTCAGTTCAGTATTAGCTTTGTGATTTCATTTGTCTTGGAGGGGCAATTACATGGCTGGGCTCTCAGCTGAGAAGAGTGGGCTCTTCTCCATGTGGTACCTCATCCTCTGAGAGGCTAGCTCTGGCTTTTACTCATGCTAGTCCAGTCATAATCTCACAGCAATCACATAGCAGCAAAAAGAAAGCAGAAGTGCTCAGGCATGATTTCTTCTTGAGTCAAGTCAGCTAATATCCTATTGCTCAAAAAAGTCTGTGGCCAAGCCAAGAGGAAGAATAGGAGGGAGCTACAAAGTTATAGGGCAAATGATGTGGCTACATGGAGGCTATAAATTGGGGTGTTAATGAAACTAATCTACCACAGATGGGAGGACCCACTGCATATCAAAGCCACCACCTTTTAGAAAGATTTCCTGAACTGGACTTCTAAAATAGCCTTTCTGTCCAGATGCCCTACCTATCATCTCATCTGCCTGTTAAGAATGGGTACATCTGGGATGACCAGATTGGTATGCTGCTACTGGTACCTTAAATACAAGACATGACTGCCAAAAAGAAATGCTTCAGTGATACCTTCTACTGGTGGAGGAATGGTAACTTGTCAATACTTAGCAAGAGATAACCATGCCTTAAGGGTTGATGTTGGCTCTTGCAGATCCCCCTGGGCTGATGATTCTCTGGCTGCTGCTACTGTTGGCTTTTATGAGCCCACAACTGAGTCCTATGGAGAACTGTTCCTAACTTACAGGTCGCATCCCACCCACTGCCTTCTGAGGGGTAGCCTGTCTGACACAGTGCCAACTTCCCAACCACTTTGCCTCAAGATGGATATCTCTATGGTACAATCCATGCTCCAGAGCTCCCTTGGGTCCACACTCAGGACGGACTCCAACTGAGACCACATCTTTGCTCAACTCTGCCCCATTCCCTTTCTGCTTCCCTCCCTCTCCTGTTCCTGAGAGTCACTTTCAAGAAATCACAGGCATCCTAATCCCTGTCTCAGAATCTGGCTTCAGGGAATGCAGCCTGAAATACATGTTACAATGTTATTTTCTGTCATTTTCTCTGTATTTTTTTTAACTTCTCAGTGTCTTGAAAAAATAGAGAAAACTTCACAGATATAAAATGAGATTAAACTCAGACATTTATGAGATATATTTTTAAAGGCCCTGTTTCAAAATTTTCAGTGCACGTGTATGTGTTGACGCAATCTTGGAAGAAGGGACATCAACTTTGTTTCAGAGAAAATGAATTTATCCCCACACTCTGCCTGGCTTTGTCACTTGCTCATCCTGAGAATTTATGAAGATCTTTTAACTTGATTCTCTATATTCTCATATGCAAAATTGGAATATTAGTTATTATTGCAAGGGATTTTGTTGAGAATTAAGTTAAATGAGATAATGCATGTCAAAGGAGTTTAAAGGGCAGCAGATCTGCTATTTTTACTTGTACACTGTATTTTCTTATAACTCAGAGCTTTAAAATCCAAGTATAACTACCTAACTCATAAAATGGAGTTGTGAAATAATAAAGAAAACTGTCTTGCTCCTAATCTTTTTTTTGAAAATGATTTTGTTGCTTACTGTTTTTATCATTTGGTCAAAATTGAAACATAAGTTTTGTATCTCTATCCAGGGGATACAAAGACAGGTTTTTGGCTTTTATTACAACAGCACAGTAAGATATAGGAATGTTCACTTCATTTTAATGTTATATTTTGACTTCTTCTGAATGCTTCTTCAGGCATATGGCAAAATAAACTTTCAAAATTAGTAAGCTCTGAGGTGTAAATAATAATTTAAACATTCTTTATTGGTGAAATGTAGATCTTTTCCTTTAAAAAAATTCAGCTAATTTTATTTAACTCTACTGAGCTTTACAATTTGTGGATATTATGAGCAGCAGATTGCAGATTCAAGCTGAAAAGGGCACTTTCCTCAGTACCAGATCAGTGGTAAAATTCACCTGAATTTTGGGTTAGCCCAGGGTTAAATTAAAAATAATACTCTTTAGTATTTGTGGCCAGAATATTTACCAAACAATCTCTACCAAAACGCATTCCTTCTTAATAAAAATAATGTCATGGAGATATTGCATAGCACTGTGATCCAGATTCACACAGTTATGCTAAGGGTACCTGTGTGTGCAAAAACTTCTCTTGTCATCACTTTTGTAATCACATTACACTGTCTTTCTTCATTTCTTTCTCCCCCACATCCTGCTCTTCAACTTGCTTTGTACAGAGTATATTTATTTTCTTCCTTAAAGACTTTCTTTTGGGTTCAAAAATATTTTTTTCAGAAATTTGGAAAATTCAAGGGAAGGAAACAGCTAGCTGACTTAGATTCAAATGAAGTTTGATGCTGATTGTTATATAACAGGGGCATGTAATAAATGGGAATGCAAACCTCTGAGATTATTGATACTGGACAAGGTTTGGGGAATGTTGAACAGAGATTTTCACATATGTTCCAGCATCTTCAGTTAATGAGGAGAAACTAAATGTGCTTAGATTGATAGATAAGTAAATTGATTAATCAGTCAATATACTGATTAATCTGAAAAAATAGAAATAAAATTCTTCATAGAAAACCCAGTGATGAGAATTCTTAAGATTTAAGATCTTAAGTTGTCATTCTTTGAAATTTATTCTTTAGTGTGTGTTTATCCTGATGTCTGTGATTTAAATCTAGTGTTTCCTCTTCTAGTTTTTTGAAAGTAATTACTTTCAAAAAGTAATAGAAGATTCTTGCTTATTTCTGTCAATAGCGTTTGAAATAATTAATCTGAATTTTGATTAAATGTCTCAGTCATATAGTAGCATTTAAAAAATTATACAGCTACTGTTACATAATTGCCCTTAATCCCATCTTGTACCCCTTTTGCTGATAGAGCAAAACAAACCTACGCAAGTATGGAAGAAATTATCCACAGCAGATACCAACCCCCGTGCTGCTTAGTAGAATGCATTGTTGTACATAAACTTGGGCTGAAAATACTGAACATTCTTCAGCCATGGCTGTGTGTTGATTGCTGCACCATTGTCTTTTGTTTGCCATTTTAAAATTTTTGTCTACAGTGTTTCACTGACCATGGTAGGCATCATTCCCTTAGATGCTTTTGGTTTGCCCCTAAGAAATACAGGAATAAAAGAGATGAGGATGATTACATTTTGGCTTCCTTCAATTTTTCTTCTGGCAGTTTAGTCTAAGCTCATCTTCTTTTGTTGATTTTGTATGTGAGAATTTAAGGCATTCAACAGTAGTTTATATGATTAAAGTTGTTGGCTATCTCCATTTCCACGAAGAGGAAGTATTTCTACCTCTCTTTAGTAGAACCTCAAAATCCCATTGTCTTATTTTAATTCCTGATATAATTAAGGATCCATGTTGTAGAATTAATGAAAATTTTAAAACCAGGTTAAATTTATTTTATGGAAAATCATTTATATTACTTTAAATTCATGGCTCTTATTTGTTCCTCTCATTGTTATTACTTTCTGAGTCTTTTGATCTTAGAGAAATTTCTGCAGTGGCCCCTCTAAGAAGTATGCACATATATAATAGCTGAGGCACAAGAGGGCTTGATTTATAAAATGTTTCTTTAATAGAGAAGGTAGAGAGTCTTGTCTTCCAAAACAAAGTTGTCCTTAAAAGTATGTAAAATTAAAGCTTGAATCTCTTGAAATCAACCAAGACAGAAATAAAATTAATATTTATGTAGGTGTATGGGCTGTAGCATCCTACAACCCAGTTATATAACAGGGACAAACTAAGGTAACCCTGGTATAACGTCTTGTAAAAGAAGAAGTGAGGTTATATAATTAGACTGCATTTATCAAGCAGCACATTCCACCTACACAGGCTCTGAAGAAAGAAGGAGGAAGTGGGGAGGGAAAGATTTCTAAGGAATAATGACTAAGAACAGTTTGATATGTACATTTGTGTCATCCTTTCAAACTTTTATTTCTTTTAGTATTATGCATAGTGTCACTTAGGTACCTCATGGCTTACAGTTTTTTCCTTCAAAGACCTTGATCAAGCAGTGTTTGGGGCAAAAAAGTAAGAGTGTAGATATATGGTGGGGGGAAGCAATGCTGGACCTTTCAACAATTTTGTCTAAGGAAAAAGGTCAAGAATAGCTAACTAAGAATATATTTGGAAAGATCATTTTTGTATTGGTAAGTAGAGTTACTAGGTGAACAGAGAGCACATGTTTTGTGCCTTGAGAGGGGTGAACAAGAGGATTAGACTAAGGGAATATTATCACTTTTTTAATGCAGATATTTCAGTGTTTTGTTAATCCAGCAGTATCACAGGAATATACAAAAGATAGAAAGAAAAACCAAGATGGTAATAAGGAGCTTTATTATGGTGACCAGTATACAGGAGGGGCAATGGATAGGGGAGAGTCATTCCAACCACTGCCTAAACCATAAATAGTTGTCTCTGTTTCACTCGTTCAGCATCAGTCCTGATAAGATGTTTCTCAGTGCTGTGCTGTTAAAGCTGAAACAACAGTAATTCCTGCTGAAGAAGAGTATTTTGCCAACTGACCTTGAGTATACCCACATTAGAAAACTAAACTCCAAACCAATTTCCCAAATTGTTTTCTCCTATTTTTTTTCCAGTGTTGGAGTTTGTTGGAAATGCTAAGAAAATGCCCTCACACCAAATTTATCAGACATCAGAAGTGTAGTGCCTTTCACTTGTCTCAAACTTGGGTGACAGCTGTTAATTAAAGAAATGAAAATATCAAAGTCCCTGCTAAGTTAAATGTAATTGCTGAAATGGCCAACAATGCATTCATGCAATCAGTACATGACTGCTCTGCCATTGCTGGTGTTTGTGCCCCCTCTGAGTGCAAAACATCTGCTGAGGAATATGCAGCACATGTATGACTTTCCTGTTTTCAGTGGCTCTACTCATTCCTGACACAAAGGAGAGCAAGTACAAGTAAAGCAGTGACAATTAAAATGTGACAATTCCCCAAATATAGAGTGATGCAATCATAAGTTTAAAAGACAAATACTGTCAAATACATGAGGAAAAAATTGTCTCAAATTCTACTTTTTGGAAATAATCATAATTAAAGTTGGATGAACTAAATTTTGACAAGGAAGTTGGCAAATAACCAAATCTATGTTTAAAGACTTTTGGCCCACCAAATCTTGCATGTATGTATCTCTCATTTTATGAGTTGGCTTTTCATTTTATTAATATTAACCAACAATAACTTCCCTTTGGCTCTGATGGACTTAAGTCTAAAGGTCTCAAAGTTGAAATTGGCAAGAATGAATTGCTTTTTAAACTCATTTCTGATTGATAATTTTACTTATTTAAAGGAGTGGCTATATTTTACACAGACATCATTTGGCAACAGTAATTCATTTGTAAACTTTTATGGTGCAAAATCAATTGCCAATTTGGTGAATAATTTAGATGGGCATTAATAGTGCTGCTTTGCCACTTGAAAGCATCCAGCCTGAGAAATTTCATGAGTAGGAAACCTAACCCCACTGGTCGAACTGATGTAAAGAACTACCTTTTATGTATTTCCTTATGTTTGAATTTTTCAAAGCTCCTTTGGAATATTGTATTTTAGGAGCAATAACAACTTTCATTTATTTCAAGAAGTTGATTTCCAGTAGGCTTCAAAGATATTACAGTTCTGCATGGATTAGTTTTAAAAACCAGAGTGAGAAAATAGTTTCTGAAATGTATGGTATAAATACCATGGGCACTGATACGGAATGGATCTGGATTCTGATCTTACCTCCTCCATATAAGGTGTACTTGGGAAAATCTGTTTACTGATCTATAACATTCAGACCATAATAGTTCATAGAACTAATGACTTAGAAGATGCAAATGTATCTCCATATATAAACACTGTTGGAAAATAATAGAAAGGAAAATATAGGAGAAAATCACCATATTGAATTTAGAAGTGATGAATAGAGGCAGAAGAAACTGGAAAGATATTTTCAATGTAAAAACTCATTTTAAATAATGATTAACCACTGTTAGCAGCTTTCCATATTTGCTCTCTGTATTTTTTAATTACAGAGACATTGTTTTTGCACCACACACATACATTTGTGTTTGTATGTGTGTCAAATAGTGAAAATACAACAAAACCAAAGTTTTAAAAAAGTTACCCCAAAGTCTACCACTCAGAAATAACCATCATTTCAATGGTTTAACATTATTCTAAATATATGTGCAATTATCAATATAGATAAAAGCATATAAAATAGTTTAATAAAAATAATTATACAAATACTATTTTAACATGAAGCCTTAACATTTTTGTTTTAATACTGGTTGCCTCTCTATGAAGCATGAGAACATTCACCCCCTAGTGTGTCCCTCCCTCTCCGCCTCTGTCTGGATGTTTGTCACTTATGTCGCTATTTTTACATTGTGTATCTCTAAAACACTCATGGTGTCCGTCCTAGAATCATGATTTCTGTATTTCATTAGTACTAGCACTATATTTAAATAAGATAGATGTTTTCATTCCTCCATTTACCATGGCTTTGTATTCTTAAATTATTTATCTTGCTTATTCTTCTAAATGGTTCTATTTTATCATCAAGGTCTATTTTAAAAAAATATTTTTAGAAAGGATTCAGAGGTGTATGTATTTTATGAGTTCTCCCATGTTGGCCAATGTCAATCATTTGCCTTAAAAATGAATACTTTAGCACAATATAAATTTTGGGGGTCATATTTATAGCCATTGCTCCATGGACTTCTAGCGCTAAATAGTGCTGTGCAGAAGTCTAAGGAGAACCTATTCTTTTCCCTGCAATGAATTATTTGCTTTTGGTGTCTGGATGCTTGAAAAAGTGTTTTCTTTAAGGCTATTTTGCATAGTTGTTTTTGCCTTTTTTTGATCTTGCTTGTATGCCCCTTTTCAAACATTCTATCTTGTCTTTTAAAATATTGGTGACTTCTTGACTTTCTTTATCTGAGATCAAAATGTTTCTTTTTTCAGACTTTGGTTTGAGAGTTGAATATTTCACGTTCTTTCTGATTCTCTTGAGAAGGGAGGCTGAAGGGAATACTGATGTCATTTGCATTCTTTCTCAAATTTCAGGTCTATTTTCTCTCCTGACACTTTGTTAAATGTCCTGTACCAGGTTTGCATCAACGTGT
Organism: Cebus imitator; assembly: GCF_001604975.1. NCBI lineage: Eukaryota > Metazoa > Chordata > Mammalia > Primates > Cebidae > Cebus > Cebus imitator. The sequence goes on along the minus strand of NW_016107346.1, from coordinate 4,612,051 downwards.
GTGTGTGTGTAGGTGTGGAGGGGCACATGGTCAGGCTCTATTAACTTCCTCAATTCATTCTGAAGCAGTGGATGGATTCATCCCTAAATTCAAAGTAATTATTGTCACCTATTTTGCTCAGTGAGAAGCATCTTTGCAATTTATTACTCAGACAAGGGAAACTACCAGGACACCCACTCAAGTTGTTTCTTTCTCAATTTGTGGTTATGAACAAAAACTTCCGGTAAGTTTGCACTCAGCCATTGCCTTGGAGGAGGGATCAGTGTTGGGAGTCAGTGACTTTATGTGCCATAGAAATTTCTGTTATTTTCTTAGCTATTAGATTGCTGCATTAGGTCAAGCTTTGTTTCTTATATGTTCCTGTTTTATTTTGTTTATAACTGTTTTGCCCATGTTTAAATGTATTCAGCGAAGTAGTTTTCATCTTCTGCCTTAACCTGAAAATCACAGGGTTTTAACCTAAGCCCAGAAAGTTACTGCTATTTCCTTTGCAGATGGTGCATTGTCCCTGTGGGGAAGCTGTCTAGAGGGTATAACCAACGGTGTGAGCTAGGCTTATCAGAAGGACATTTCACTGAACACCCGCTGGCTTTTATTTTTTTGCTTTATCTCTTGACAGTGTCAAGGGTATTATATTTTTTCCTTTTTTTTTTTTTTGAGACAGGATCTTGCTCTATCACCTAGGCTGA
>NW_016107346.1:4592832-4611293 GCF_001604975.1 Cebus imitator | reverse complement strand
TTCACACCTCACTGACTTTCTTTTTATTGGGAAATTTTGATTTTTCCTCTTGATTTATTTTTTCTTGCTCTGAGGAGGTTTATAAAACCAAAGTGAGGAACATTCAGATAAGATGCGCTATCGAGATTATTTTAAATCCCAGCATCTTTAATATTTTGAAAGCAAAACTTAAAAAGGAATTTAAAAAATTCTTAAAATTTGAAGGTGTTTTCCTTTCTAAAATGTATTTCTGCAGGAATTCTCACTGATTTGAAAGATAAAATTCTATCAAATCAATATCCCCAGTTAAAAAGCTAGTTTTTCATTATTTATTTCCAAATGCTATTAAGGTAATAAAGTTTAAACATTTTTGTGCATACATGTTATTCACATGTGAGAATAATGAAGCATAATATAAGATTCTTCTGCTGTATCCTTTGCTACATGTAGAATGCTACTTGGGAAACCTGCCTGACTGTATGGTTGTGAGGATTAATATGCAAATATATAGAAAGCACTTGATAAGCACTTAATACATATTATCTCTGGCTGCTGCTGCTTACAGTGTTATGTCATCCATTGAATTTCCTTGTGGATTTGTTCTTTGAGTGTTCTGTTTTTATATCATTAACTCCTTGAATGAGATTTTTGTATAATATTTAAAGCACAAATTCTATTGATTTTCTAATGCTCTAAACATCTTTTCTCCAAAACATGTTGTTTTGTTTGTTAAAATGGGGTAAGGGTAGCCAGTGGGCTATGACAGAGATAGGCCTCAAGTGAATCCTTTGTATCCATCTTTAGCAATTGTTTCTTAGCATGAATCTCCAAGCCCAGGGCAGTAAGGGATTCATATATACAACAGCACATCCATAGTCCCTTCATGATATGCTGCTGGAATTGAGGAATTGGAGTGCTATATCCTTGATTTCAATCTTAACCCCACTTTTGGGTAGCTCATCATTTTTATATTGCATTCTCCAAGAGTTCAAATCCCTTTGCACACATGAAAATTATATGTGAAATCATTTGTATATGAAGATCCCATCACACCAAGCCACCTATAAAAGAGAGGGTATTTTGAGCATAGCATCCTAAATCTGGATTATTTAAAATAAATAGTTATTGTACTTGATGCTTTATTTCAAATTTCCTCTTTAAATTGCTGCAAACATTTCACAACGTAAACGCTACTCATATGTATTTCTTAGACTCACAGCTTTGACACTAAGTTTGTTATAAATGCAGAATCTCAGACTCCAACCACAACCCAGACATACCAAATCAGAATTTGCATTTTACTGAGATTCCCAGAAATTCCTAAGCATGTTAATGTTTAATATTACAATCCTAATGTAGTTGACACTGTTAATAAGAGAAGCCATAACAACTCAAGAGAAATAGGGATTTAAAAGGCCTTTCAACATATGGACAGAAGCTCTCCATTCATAATTTTTAAAATTACCATCTAAAATTACAATCCAATGTCAATGTTCTCTTCACAGACATAAAAATCCAAAGGGGTGACAATATACCGTGGATTATCCAGAAAGAGCATTAGCATTGCTGGAAGTTGGGGAACTTTTGTGCATTGCTGGTGGGAATATAAAATGGTCCAGCTGCCGTGGAAAAAAGCTTACCCATTCCTCAAAAAGTTAAACATAGAATTACCATATGATGCAGCAGTTCCACATCTAGGTATATTTGCAAAAGAATTGGAAGCAAGGACTCTAACGAATACTTGTATGCCAACATTCCTAGCAAAACTATTCACAATAGACAAAAAGTGGAAACTCAAATGTCCAACCCAGATAAATGAATAAGCAAAATGTGGTATAGTCATATGATGGAATACTATTTGGCCTTTAAAAAAAACATGAAATTCTGATATTTCCTAGAACACAGATGAGGCTTGGAAACTTTATCCTGAGTGAAGTAAGCCAGTCACAACAGACAAATATTGTAGGATTAAAATAGGCATATTCACAAAGACAGAAAGTGAGATTACAAGGGGCCAAGGGGGAAGGAAGAGTAAAGAATTATTATTTAATGAGTACAGTGTTTCTATAGGGGCTGATAAAAACGTTTTGTAAAAAGTGGTGATGGTTACACAGTATTGTGAATCTGCTTAATGCCAATGAACTGTATGCTTAAAATGGTTAAAATAGTATGTTTTTATGTATACTTTAACATAATAAAAAACTATAGTATGTTCATACAAAATAATATACAGTGATGAAAATGAATACACTATAAATACACTCCACAGGTTGAATATCTCAAATATGATGTTGATTGAAGAAAGTCATATACAAAATAATGCCTATAATTAATTGTAAGTTCACTTACATAAAGGGCACATAAGCAAAACTAAACTATGATGTATCAAGATGCAACTATTGGAAGGAAGTAAAAGGAACAAAAGGAAGGAATTGCCCTGGAAAGCAGGTTAGCAGTTATTGTTAGTGATGAGCAGAGGAGGCATCTTTGGGGTGCTGGCAGTGTTCCATCTCTTAATCTGGGTATTCACTTCACAATGATTTGTTTAGCTGTACATTTTTTTTTTCTTTTGGACAGGGTCTCACTCTTTTGCCCAGGCTGGAGTACAGTGGCACTATCTCAGCTAACTGCAACCTCCGCTTCCTGGGTTGAAGCGATCCTCCTGCCTCAGCCCCCCATAGTAGCTGGGATTAAAAGCATGCGCCACCATGCCCAGCTAATTTTTGTATTTTTAGTAGAAACGGGGTTTTGCCATGTTGGCCAGGCTACTCTCGAACTCCTGACCTCAGGTGATCCACCTGCCACTGCCTCCCAAAGTGCTGGGATTACAGGTAGATGTACATTTCTTAATGCAGTTTATGTATGTGTGTTACATATAACAATAAAATGTTTTTTAGTCCAGGCACAGTGACTCATGCTTGTGATCTCAGCATTTTGGGAGGCTGAGGTGGGTGGATCACCTGAGGTCAGGATTTTGAAACCAGGCTGACCAACATGGTGAAATACCGATCTCTACTAAAAATACAAAATTAGCTGGGCATGGTGGTGAGTGCCTGTAATCCCAGCTACTCAGGAGGCTGAGGCAGGAGAATCGCTTGAACCTGGGAGGTAGAGGTTGCAGTGAGCCAAGATAGCACCATTGCATTCCAGCCTGGGTGACAAGAGCAAAGCTCTGTCTCAAAAAAAAAAAAAAAAGTTTTTCAAAAAGAAGTGAAGAAAGTGGTTATGTGTTGAGGATGGTAGTGCAAGAACTGGATGACATGTGCATGCTTCTCTTAACTATAGCATTTTCTATTTGAGTTTTTAACTCTAAGGCTTATGAAATTTAATTTTTTCAATTCAAATTACTAAACCAGTAAGCTACCAAATGACTTGGATCAGATACCTCCAAGAAATTTTGATTCTACATAATCAATATAGTCGTCTAGGAAATATAAATACTTGTTTTATAGAAACATAAAAATAGAAATATAAAAACAAATGTCTTAAATATAAGTATTAAATTTGATTTATCTTCAGTCAGTACTAAGTTCCACTTCAAAATTGTTTTTTGACTTAGGCCATTAAATACTAAACATTTAGTTATTACAAATTAAAAGGAAAATATAAAGGAAGATGGATTTGTTTGTTTCTTTTTCAACTGAAATCAACAAGAACAGAGAAAAGGATACTCTGGACATTCCCAGAAGTCACACATATCATCTCTATTTAAATTTCATTAGTCTGTGCTCAGTCACAATGGAAGACTGGGAAATTTCATCATAATTGTAGTTAATCCTGTGCCCATGTAAAACTGGTGATTCTACAGGAAGAAAGGAAGATTGGATATTGGGAGAGAGCTGGCAGTCTTTTCCAGAATACAAAAATGTATAAAGAAGAAAATATTAACCATAAACTCAAAACCTAAATATATGGTTACCTTTAATTTTTGACATAGTTCACTTCAGCACTTTAATGCATTACATGTTTCAAAAAGAATTATGTTATAAAATGCTATTTTTCTTTTTTAATAATAAACCCTCAAACATTCTAACAGCCTTTAAAACATTATTTTAATGGCTGCATAGTATTATATACTATTATAATATATTTAACTGAATTCATACTTCTGAGTATTTAGATTTTTTCTAATTATGTTCAAAACACATTTGTGTTTATAATTATTTTTCAGTTGTCTAACATATATAACTTATAGGTTAAAATATTCATTTAAAAGTTTTTATTTTTAAGATTGCCTCTCAATAAGGTGGTATAAAATTATATTCTTACAGTTACAGCTGAGTACTCACTGCATTAAATCTCTCATTATTAAATAGAACAGATTTTAAGATGATTACTCACTTAATAGTTAACAAATGGTCTCTTATTTATGTTTTAATATCTATTTCTTTGTGAACAACAGAACCTTTGAAAAAACCATTCTCGGTAATTTGTGCATCTGGTTTAAATTTTCTCTGTATGATCTTTATCTGCTTTTCTACTTATAAATTTATGAAAACTCTTCCAATGATATGGATACAATTTACCTTTAAGCACGGTGAAATATTTTCCCAGCTTTGAGTTAGGCTTTTCTTTCAATATTTATATTCTTGGAAATTTGTTTGGTGATAGTATTTAGAATAAATATTTATTTATATCTAGTAAGCAGTGAATAAATGTTCATTTAGTGAGAGATTGAAAGAGTGAACAATTAGATTTATTACCACATTTTATTGAGGTATTCCCCATTTGGAAGTTTTTCCTTTTGGTTTTCATCTTGAATGACTAGAATGAATATTTTAGCAATACTTTTGAGATGCATAGTATGCTTCATATACACATGCATATCAGAATATCATTCTATTGACTTTACCAAAGAACTTGGGTGATTGTATAGAATTCACTATAGCTGTTTTCCTTCAAAACTCTGTATACCTTTGCCTATCTCCTGGCATGTGACACAAGGTGTAAGAGTAGCCTGAGTTTTAGTTCTTGGTAAGAAATTATTAGCCATGCACAATGGCTCATGCCCGTAATTCCAGAGCTTTGGGAGGCTGTGGTAGGAGTTTCTCTTCAGCCCAAAAGTTTCAGACCAGCCTAGGCAACATGCCAAGACCCTGTGTCTACAAAAAGAAAAGAAATTATTCCTCTTTTTGTTTTATCTTCTGGGCAGCTCTAAAGTATTTTTTCTCTCCTCTTTAATTATGCCTCCCCAAATCAGCTCAATATAATGAGTGGACATTGATAAAAATTTCATAACATCGCCTAGGAATATCAGGAATTATATTAAATAGACAGATTTGGAAATGTTTCCTTCCATTTTGCCCTTAATTCTTATTCCTCTTGAGTCTGCTTGGCCTCTTCCTCTGGAGCATCAGTTTATACTATTTGAGCTTGCTTCTCATATCTGTTGTCTTCTTTCTTATTCTAAGAATCTCTGTCTTTTTTGCCTCTTTATCCTGGGAGACTTTAAAAGGGTTGTTCCTGTTCCAGTGGTTTGGTTTTTCTGATCTGACATTTATGTGCTCATTTTCTAATAAAGATGTTAATACTGTTGTGGTATTTTTATTTCTCAGTGTTATCTTAGCCTACCCTGTTCTTGTTTTGTTTTTGCATGTGTCTTAGCTCCTATTTTCACTCATTCTCTGGCATTTTCGTCTCATTGCTTACAGAGTTCTTGTTTCAAGGAATTTTATTGATCTTATAAACCAGATGCTTCACTTGCGTTTGCTCAAGTAAATATTTTCCCAAATGTATGCTCCTTCTCTTCATCTTGCTTTTTTCCGTATATACGTACGCATATATGTATATTTAGCTCAGTATCATCAGTGCTCAATCTTTTAAAATGTTTCTATTTCTTTTCATATTGATTCAGAATTGAACACAGAGACTATGAAGTAGGCCAGATATTCGACCACAAACATGAAATAATGGTGGCTAGATTCTAGGATTTTTTCACATCCATTTTTTTATTTTTATTTTTTTAAGAACCCTGTCTCATTTCTTAACCTGGAAGACCAGATGTTACAGTCGTAGGTTCATGTGTCTGGTTCATTGATCCAGACACTTGAAGGACATGGCCATTTTCTGTATTTAACTTTCTGTGTGGAGTGGCCTCTGTATCAGGTACATAGTGTGACCATGGATGCATGACCTTCCTTGAGCAGCTAATCACGGCATTATTGAAATGAAGCTCCAGATCAGGGAGATGATCCAAAGTTTACTTGGGTGGTTGTTTCATAAGACAGAACAACCTTCTCCCTTGGCCTTCACACCTGTACCCACGAGTGGGGGTTTCTAGGATACTGCAAGCATTGTAGTGTAATCATGCTGTGTTTATTCCTCAAGTGGGAGGCTTGCAAGATAGTTCTCAGTGTTTCCCTCCAAACAATTTCTCTTCTCACCAATATTTAGCTAAATTTTTATGTTTCTCAAATATTGTTGGTATTTTTTCAGGGCTGATACATTTGTCCTTTCGTATTGTAGTTCATTGGTCATTTTATAAGGAATCCAAGAAGCATAGCATAAGAGCATAAGATAATTGGCATGTGGCTCACACCCGTAATCCCAGCACTTTGGGAGGCCGAGGCAGATGGGTCACCTGAGGTCAGGAGTTCAAGACCAGCCTGGCTGACATGGCTACACCCTGTCTCTACAGAAGTATAAAAATTAGCCAGGCATGGTGGCACATGCCTGTAGTCCCAGCTGCTCGGGAGGCTGAGGCAGGAGAATCACTTGAACCCTGAAGGCAGGGGTTGCAGTGAGCCAAGATAATACCACTGCACTCCAGCCTGGACAATAGAGTGAGACTCCATCTCAACCAAAAAAGAGAAAAGACACATTTTCTCAGTGCCAGGTTTACATGAATGCCATTAGCTCAGCCTGTCTACTGTTTGATTCCTGATTTCTCATAATATGTAATGACCATATTTCCATATTATTCAATATACTGACAAAAATTATTTTATACTATTTCATTAAAGAAGTAATATATACATACTCCCAGAAGTATTTGAGCTGGAGGAGACTGGACTGTTGGCCAGTAGAGGGGATCTGGGCAGGGAACCCCACAGCATCCAGTGCATTAATCCTTTACAGTTCCTTCCATGCGAATTGTCTGAGTGTGCTCCTTGCTCATTTCTCCTTTAGTTAATTAATTTTTAACAATTCAACAAACAGTTATTGTCTACTATATGTTCAAGAAATAGTTATTTCCTACTATATGTTAGAGCTCTTGAATCTTTCTAAGAGATGTTCTTTAATGAAACACAGGGATTTGCCAGTTCCTTATATTTAAGAGAGGATCTCCTTGTAGTAGCTGCTGTATAATATTCTCTTGTCTGCTGTATTTTTAATATTTTCCTAGTTCCCTGTTCTCATTGTAAGTATCTTACATGGTTTTGGCCTGGACAGGGTGAAAATTCTTATACTGTAGAAATTATCACAGCTGGGTTTTTGTCTATACTTCTTCCATTGCTTTGTATATAAGAGCAGCCAAGTATATAAATTCTCATATCCAAAGTTTTCATCTAGTTATTTTAATATTTAATTTTTTAATCCAACAGGATTTTATGTTGAATTTTTTGTGATAAGTGATATTCAAATGAATGTATTTTCCTCAGAAAACAAGACAAATTCTACAGTGGTGTCTATCAAATATTTCTTACCAATTCATTTCTTTACCCTATATTCCCAAAAATCTCACCTCAATATAAGTAAGCTTAGTCCACATTTATGTTTATGTATAAATATATATAATATCCAATAGGGTGTTATATTTTATATGATGTAATAATCTATGATATACACATATAAGTTGACATATTTTTATATGTATTTAGTGTTTCTGGGATCAGGAATAGTTAATAATATAAAATTTGTGATTAGAATAAAGAAAAAGACAAGATGTCACCAGCTTATTGATGATAACTGCCACCCCAATACCTCATCTTGTCCCCAGGAGGCTTGCTGAGGCATGTGGAGGAGGGATGGAGAGCCAGATGGTGCCTGTGGCTCCATGTAGATGATTCCTACAGGGCTGGAAAGCAATTACTCAGTACCAGTCCCCTGGGAGGCTGCTGACAAGGCAGGCATGTTCCCTGCATTCATCTCTACAAGGTGTAATAATTAAGCCAGCAGAATCATAGCACTGCTTGATGGATGTACAAAGAATCAGCATGGACCCTCTTGGCTTGTTCATTACCTCAACGTCACCTACACAAACTAGTAATTACTCATGGAATTTATGGCATTTACATGTGATGATGATCTTTGCTGCATTAATGCCTTCTAAAGCTAATGTCCAAGGGGCCAGTTAAAAACTGTTTATTACCAGTGAAGCTTAAGCATTGAGGATTTGGGTATCTTTTACTGACACTGCACTTAGAGAAAGATTTTAGATGTCTTCATCGAGAAGAATACAAAGGTGTGTGCTGGATGTAGCCATTTTGTTGATATTTGGCAGCAGCTTACTAAATGCCCTATAAACCAGATAACTTCTCTGTTTGAGGTGTAACTCTGTATTATATTTCTCCCGCTGACTTGGGCTGGTTGCAGAGACTCAGCAGTAGAGGACCCTCCAATTGGTACATTGGGAATTCTTGGCAGAACTTGAAGGCTGTGTTTTGGCTCTGTCCTTCTCTATATTGCATTTCTATCTAGAGGCCAATGTGAACTAAAATGGGGCTTCTTGTACTCAGCTTCTTCTCCTTGAGAGGCCTGGAGTCTACAAAGAAATGAGAATTGGCCATTCATCTTGATATCTGGAACTCTTGCGCTGGGATGCTGTCAAAGAAAGAAAATTCTGGAGAGAAGAGAAGTTACTCTCTTTTGTCAGATTATCTAGGAGAGCTTGAAATGGAAATTCTGATGCAAATGATTTTTGGAGCTAATGCTCCTTGGAGAAAGAGAGTGAGCAAAGAAAAATAGGGTAAGATTACAAACAAAGTAAAGATGGGATGGGGGGTCTAGCCTTAACCTGGTCCTACCGGGAGCTCCGGAGCAGGAATTGCACCATAGAACTGTCCTGCGGATTGTCATGGATTACCAGCAGCCTGTCCTTTCTAGAAATGGGTGCATAAACTTCCAGTACCTTCAGGGTGGCACTCCTCAGCCAAGAACAGTCCTTCAGAGAATGGTAGAAGTGCTAGCTGTTAGCAGCTGACACCTGCAGCATCTACAGGATGGGTGCAATGACCCATTGAAGGGAACCTGAGTGGGGCACAGAAGCATTAACTACAGTTACTGACCCACCTTCCTTTCTCTTGCTTCTAACAGCCACTCTTTCTATTACTGTTATGTACAGTCATAGCATTTATTGCTATCTGGAAGTGGCAGGTATATTTACTGCTTATTATCTGTCTCCTTTCTACTAGATTCCTTAAGCTCCAGAGCACATCAATGTTGTATCAGTTTCTAAACAAGTGCCTGGCACATAGTAGGTACTCGGGACACAATTTGCTGAATGAGTGGGGGCAGGATGAGATAGGAACTTTGGAAGTCTATGTCATGCCCAGTTGTAGTGGACATTATCAGTGGCCCATCCAGATCACCTCAGATCTTGGCTTTTCCATCCTGGGTTCCCATTCTCAAGCTTCTGCATGTTTCGCTCCTAATTAATGCCATCTGCTTATTACTCTGTGCCTTATTGGTTGAAATAATAATAGCTGGAATTGATCGAGTGCTTTCAGCCTGTCTAACTCTGCTTTAAACAAGCACTTGACATGTATTAAAGCAGTGCTTCTCAGGCTTTAATGTGCACACAAGTCCCCTGTGGATCTTGGTAAAATGCAGACTCTTTCAGTGGGTCTGATGAGGGACCTGAGGGACTGCATTTCCACTGAGATCCCGGGGAAAGCTGATACTGCTGGTCTCCAGATCACAGCATGAGTAGCAAGTGATTTGCTCATTAGTCTTCTTAACAGCTCAGTGAAATAGGTTCTATTATTATTTCCATTTTACAGATGAGGAAAGTGAGGCAGAGAGAGGTTAAGCCATGTGCTCAAAATGACACAGCTGCTAAGAGATGGAAACAGTTTGAATCCAGGCAGCCCGAATCCCAGTGTGTCCCCTGATATACTCTGAAGAAAGGCCTCTATTGAAAGATGAAGTTATAAGTGAGGTTGACCAGGCTAACAAGTAAAGACAATGCATCCCTCTGGTGGGTCTCAAAGTGAATAAAGTCTATACACTGCCCCCGGGACACTTGGAATCTTGAGTGAGCATGACTCAATGGGAGACTGTTCTGTCAGCTTCTCTTCCAGCCTCCCATGACTCCAAACCATTAGGCTGCATTTTTGACAGTGTTTCCCAATGGCTTCAAAGTAACTAATGAGTGAATGCCAGTGCCTAATAGAGGTGGATGACAGCAGTTATAATTTCTCAAAGATCATTTGATTGGTCTTTCGTAATATTTCAACATTTAATATAAAACAGCAGGCAACTGGAGATTTATAACCTGATTCATTCTAATTGATTTCTTGGCTTCCTTGGGTTGAATTAATTTTTCAGTGTACCCTAAAATGGTACAATAGGCTTCCTAAAAGCTGTTAGAAGGCAGCTGTATCATAGTTTATGAAAAGCTGAGACTTCGCTTTTATTTGATAGGTAAATAGAAATTGATTTTGCTGTTGAGGTCCAGACATAAAGGAGGAAAATTGACTCCAGAACTCAAGAGAAGATCCTGGATTACTCTGTCTTGGTTTGAGTTCCCCCAGGAGGAGACTCTGAGACAAATGCTCTGAATGCAAGTAGTTTTCTGGAAGGCAGTGCCAGGAAACTTGTCAGGAATGGGGAAGTGAGACAGGGAGAGGAGGAAGACAAATAGGGGGTACATTGTCAAGTAAGTTATATTGTGAGCAGCTGGTGTTCAATCTATGGAGTTGTCTAGGAGACAGCACAGGTTCACACTTAGGTTTTATTCCAACCAGGAACAAGTCACCAATTGCATCAGTCATGGGTTGAGGGATACTTTTTCCATTATCTCTAAGCACTTCTGGACATAGGCCTGGCTGGCTTTGACAGCCAAATAAAACTCTCCATCAAAGAGATGAAAGTGCTTCCACTTGGAGATGTAGGGTTGGGTCTACCCAGGAATAATAAATGGCAAGGGGATGTAGACAGAGAATACAGTGTTACAGTGTCCAAATATAAGTTGCTTTGACCTTTTGTGCCCCGGTGACTTCCCCCGCAGTGCCCAGCCACTTGCTCCTGACCTTGCATAGAGCCCATAATCAAGACTTCTGTGCCACTGACTTGAAGACCTTTAGCTAAGACAGCTGTCCATCTTACATTTTATAATACAACTCTGTATCACAGTTTGGAAGAACATATATTAAATTATAACTATAAATTATATAAATTATAAGTTACAACTATTGATGAGATTATACAGACTTAAAGGGCCTTGGGAGTTTATTCATCAGTGTATTCAGAATACCCCTCATGGTGACTTGGCTTTGAGTGGACCCCCAGTACAATCTCTTTGTGAAAAAAGGAAGAAATGAGAAAAGAAATGCCCCAACAAACTGAAAATTGAGTAGAAGCTTGGGTGTTGCAGTAATTTTTAGTGGGCTTAAAATTTAACCTTGAAAATGCAACACTTGTATTTAGCATTGTCAAAGGCATAAGAGGAATAACATAGTTATTGAACAATAAATCAATGAACAATAAATCCAGCTCCTGATCAGGCTCTGCTGCTTGCAGGGTGTTGTTGCCTGAGTCTTCTGACTGGCACTATGCAGGCTTTCTTGCCACCTGCCAAGTCCAGCTCCTCCTCTGTCTGCTCACCTGTGAGACTTATTCCTGCCCAAAACAAGGAAAACAGCAAAAACAGTGTGGCCACTGAGACTGGACTCAGGGTTCAAGAACAGCTTTCCCTTTGGATTCTGTTATTGACACCAAGAAGCTACTCATGGAAACCCAGGAGCAAGTAATTATTAACCTGCTTCTCTCAACTATTTCTTTAGGAATCATGTGAGTGTATAGACGCTACAGACAACAAGGATAATTTCAAAACCAAGCCCTTATTTACTTGTTGATATTTGGAAATGTACGTTAAGCTTCTTGTGTTTTATTACACAACTCCATGACACATTTTCATTTTTGTTTTAATTAACCAAGGATGTGCTCACCATGTGCCAGACCATACCAGCAGTTGGCAAATTAAACTTATCTAGTCTTCGTAACTTCACCATGGTGTAGGTACTGTTTTTATTCCCACTTTGCAGATGGGGAAGTTGAAGCACTGAGAAGCTGTCATGGTGGTATTATCCTGAAAATAACATTAAGATTGATAAAATGTATATATTAACTGATTTTGACTCATAGGTTAATCTTTCTGCCCTTCCCTGCTCCTATCCCAGATGGCTTTTGGAATATTTTCTAATACATACTAAAGTGTTTATCTGTGCTATCTCTGGATTCTATTAAGAAAAATGTTGCCCAGGCTCTATTATAGTGAAGAGTAGGTTATAAAATCAGCACATAGCAGAGAAAATGCCAGAGTCCAAATTAACTCTGAAAATGCTTTCAAATACCTCCAAAGTACTGCCATGTTGTTTTATGCATCTGACCCTCTGTGGTAATTCTAAGGGAGTTGAAGTTCTAAAACAACAGAGCCTGACTGAAGAAAGAAACTTTCAAATCACTCAGCTTCTAAGATAACCTCAGGGTCGAATGGGTATTGGATGAATCAATCAAAAAGCTTTTGCTTGCCTGCAAAGTTGATTCCTTTCTAGTTACACATCAAGCCTCTTTAATCTCAATGTCTGGTAATAGGCTTATTTGTTACCTTAAACATATTTGCTCAAGCACAGTTGTGCTTCTTGATGAAATGTAACCAATTCCTTAGGAAACGGGTCTCAAGAAATAGAAGGCCTGAGTTTGATTCCCAGTCTTTTCACAGATACTTAGAATTGACTGACAAATTACATAAAGTATTTGACCTTCAGTTTCTCCATGTGTAAAATGGGTGCATAATCTATACCTAACCTTATAGGTTCAGTGTGAGGACTAATTCCCATGAAGCTCTTTGAAGGGTGCCTGGCACTTACTAAGGGTGCTCCAAATGTCAACTATTCCTGTTATTCTGAAGTCAGAGAGTAATTTAAAGAATAGGTTATAAGATTCAGCTGTAACATATTGTCCTACGTAATGCTATCATTGCCACCTGGTGCCATTACTTATAAGCTTGTGACCTTAATCAAGTTACTCAACCCTCTATGGCTCAATATCCACAACTAGAAAAAGAGGTTTTTAATATTACATTTCTCATAACATTATTGTGAGCATTAAGTTAATTAACATATGTAAAATTCCTTGGACAATGTCTGGGTTTTTAAATCACTTACCACTGCTATACCCCAGAGCCTAGCACACAGTAGGCACTTTTGTTAAGTGGATGAATGGACTATCAGTAGCCACAGCAGGAAGAACTTATCATTTTAAAGTGTCATGTTTTGATTGATACTATAGTTCCAAAAACATGGTATTTTGTCACAGCATGATTTGTTGTCATATGTGGTCACATTCATTAATGTCACCACTGATCTCATTAAAAAAATATGTATCTAAATATTGAGGAGCCACCAAGCTTACAGTGGTGGATACAACTTCCCAAAATTCCAAGTTTTGCTTGGTAGCTTGTATTTTATTATTGGCAACACGTACTCTCAGTTATCTACCTTGAATTGACAGACCCACTTTATTCATTTTCAAGAAAATGTCTGTTGCATATCCAAGTCTGAATAACCCTAGTTTTCCTGACAGCTCTTCTTTCAAGTAAAAATGGTGTTACTTGGGAAGAATGACTGGTTCAACTTGGAACTCACTCTTAAGTGTTTCAGTATACTGCAGAATTATTTTGTGCATAGTTCTCATTTTGTCATACAGAATATTTTAAAAGCCTATGGCTTTTAAAGAGTCACGAAGAGTCAAAATTTAACAAAATTGATAACTTTTAGCACTTCAAGAATCACATTCTTGAAGTGTGTTTTTAACAATGAGTGTGTAGAGTGAATAATCCAGTGATTTCTGTTACACTGGAAGTTTGGTGCCATTGTCTTGATTTGTATGAGGATACCAGCAATTTTTTTCATCATTGCTTTTGTATAAAGTGCAGATGTCATCTCAGTGAAAAAGGTAGTAACCTCTTAATATGATTATGAAATTATTTCGACCTCAGGACATTCAAAGGGTCTTGGGGAACACCAGAGACCTGTAGACTATACTTTGAGAATCACTTAGCTATAGAAACATTCAGTAGATAAAACTTGCCGGTGAAAGGGATAGCAGAGTCAGGGATGACACCATTTCCCATTCTAAGAAAGTGAGTGGGCACAGATGCCATTGCAGAGGAGGGAGGGACTAGACAGAGAGCGGTTTTGTGGTAGGAAAGATTAGTTCCATGCTTGGCATGAGGCATCTAGAAGATATCCTATTTGAGTTACACATCTTAGGATATCTTGTGCAATTGTTCATTCAAGAAAGGTTACTAGAACATCCACTCTGTGCTGGGAATGTGAGGAATGTTTTTCATTCCCAATTTTTAAATGCAGAAATCATTTTCTTAGTGAAATTGTAAGCTTCTTTAGAGGATGACCTAAATTATATATTTAGAAAAAAATTGTATGAACCTAATACAATGCAAGACATTGAAAAAATATCCCAGTTTACAAAAAATTATATTCTCCTTCCTGACTTCCCACAATGACATGTAGTTTTCTTCCACCTTTTATCCCAAGTCAGACAGTAGATACAGTCATTTTAAACTTCATTATTAATCAGGAAAATGCAACTTAATGTCACAGTGAGATATTGTGTATCCAATAAATTAGTGAAAATTTAAAAATCTGACAGTACCAAGGGTTGAGGATAAAGTGGGTCATTGGGGAAATGAAGTATCCCCTATGACTCAGTATATGTACATACAACATATATGCATATATATAGCCATGCTTACACATATGTGTGCATGTATATATTTATACCTATTTATACATATGCATGCATATATATGTGTGTCTATATCTACATGTCTATATGTATATGTATCTAAGTATAAAACTGAAGATAAGATGACCCTGGACTAATCATCCAACTAGCGAACACAAGCACTCCTGATAAGATGGTTTTATCAGAAGTGCTTGTTCTTTGCTACTTAGAAGATTCAGTTGACACCACCATTTGGAAAACAATTCCCTATGATCCAGAAAATCCAGTTTTAGGGATATACGCTGCCAAAAAACTGGCACAAGTTTACCAAGGGAACTGTACGAGAATGATGATAATATGTTAATAATGGCAACTTAAAGGACCATCAGTAGGAAAATATCTAGTCGTATAGTCCCACACTGGTATACTATATGGTGGTAAAAAAAAATGAATGAACTACTGCTACATGCAGCAGCATCTTGAAATCATAGAAATACAAACTTTAAAGAAAAAAAAATCCCAAAAGACTACATGTAGTATAATACCTTATGTTCAGAGCAAACATAACTTTAAATACATTATAGTGGATGATGCCTATTTGATAAAACTATACAAACGATAAAACAGGACTACATTTAACCAAGAATTTTAAGAAGGTGTTTTCTCCTGGTGGGTGTGTAGACAAAAAGATATGATATAGGAGGAATATATAGGTCAAGGCAATGATAAAGGTAACCTGTATTTTAAATTGGGAGGTAGATAAATTGGTTTGTATTATAATGGCAGAATACACACAAATGAATGTGTGATACACATATTGCTGAGTATTCGTATGTTTATAACAAAAATAATAAAATGATAGGAAATGTTTCCTTGTTAAGCCTTTAAGATTTTGTAATTTTCTTATTTTACACATGTATTGTAAATACAAATTTATCTGCATGTCCCCTAATTATGCAAGTTTCCAGGGCAAAAATGTTATTTTAGTCATGTTTACATCTTGCCTTAAAAGAATTTCTAGGTTATATTATGCACTAAAGCTATTGTTTGCTAATCAAAAACAATCAGAATGAATACATAAATAGAATCTGCTTTCTAGATTGATCTATAGCCAAAATAATTCACTGATTTTTTTCACTTCTGTTCTTGCCAAAGGATATTAGCTATTATTTGGCATTTAGGCAACATATATCTATATCTATATCTATATATCAAATCCTAATTTTTGCTTATTTGAGACACTCTGTCTCCCAGGCTGGTGTGCAGTGGCAAGATCATACCTCACCGTGGGTCTCAACCTCCCTAACTCAAGTGATCCTCCCATCTCAGCCTTCCAAGTAGCTGGGACTACAGACCCACACCACCACGCCTAGGTGATTTTTTCTGTTTTTTTTTTTTTTTTTTTTTTTTTTTTTTTTTTTTTTTTTTTCTAGATATGCGGTCTTACTTCATTGCCTAGGCTGGTCTCAAATTCCTGGGCTCAAGCAATCCTTCGACCCCTACCTCCCCCAAATTTACTTTTTTTTTTTTAATAGTAGAAAGATTACTGAACCAATTTTGACTAAGCTTGTGGGGTGAGTTCACCTCAACCCAATACTACAGAGGATTGAAATCTATACTAAGATAGTCACTGCAATTATTTTCATGTTAAGACAAGATATCAGAACATTTGTAAAGTAAATATGTGGCATTCTGTTAGTAATTAGCCACTGAATATGTCAAGTTAATCATATCATTATGTTTTGCTGTAGCTTCACATGAGAAACTTACAAGTCTGTTTTGTACAATGTTGTGTCTTAAACACTGTGTGTGATCCATCTGGCCTCTGAAATTACTTGGCGTCACCTCCCATCACCCATCAGTGTTCTTTCGGGAATCATACAGATTAATAGAGTTCTCACTTCCATGCTGTGCCCTGAACCTTTTCAACTTTAATATAGTCCTGAAGGTGGTGAACAGGGACAAGTGTATGCCCACCAAGAACTGGGAGCGCTCTACATTTTGTCTAGCTGAAGTAATAACCAAGTTTATTGGCGTAGGCAATGTCTTGTAGGTCCCTTTTCCCATTAACTTTGTGGTTGTGAACAGTTGTCTTGAGGTTAGGAGGAAAGGTGATTTACGGAAAAAGAAGGAACAGAGGGATGGAACGTGTATGTAGCCCTTTCTTTCTGAATTATGTCTCCTTGTTTGGCGTTCCTTCTTCTGGGTGTTTTGTTGCATTGGCCATGGTTGAGCCCAGCCTTTATTGATCCTCCTGTCCCACCAGCACTGTGTGATGTAAATGCAAATGTCTGGAGTCACTGGGGATGCTTCATAAAGTGTGGAGCAGATCTAGAGAAAGGTTATGCAAATGCACAATGCTTTTCCATTGTTGTAGCTTAAATCAGGCATTATTTACATATCACGAGGTGACCATATGTTTGAGTAACCATTTATATGGAAGGTGAGAGAGTTTAAAAGTTCATTTTTTTGATAGAAAGTATTTTCTACTGAGTTGCAACCTATTATATATCAGTATTTCATCATTTGCCTTGCTTTGAAAGAACTTGAGTATATATAGGGGTGTGTGTATATACATACATATATACACATAAATGCATACATACACACACACCTATATATACATCTGTATAGTTGTATGTATATGTACACACAATATATATGCATACATATATACATTACATAATCATGTATGTGCATATGCAGGTATACAGGCATGCATGCATTATATTTCTATACATATGCATGTGTTTATGTTTGTATATCTATATGTATATAAGTATAAAATTGAGGATAAGATGGCCCTAGTATGCAAACATACCACTTGTGTTTCTTCCCATATTGAAAATCATCAGTCTTTCCCTATTTCTGTAGAAAAAAATAACTTTACACTCAAAAAGCTTATTAGCCACATTAATAGTAATAATGTTCAATATCTGGAGATTAGCTAAGCAGATTCTCACCCAAAATAGTCAATACAAAAGTAGTATATGAAAAAGCCACTAAATAACATGGCATTTTTAATTGTTTATTGACAAAAATTCCAAAAGGGAAGTGGAGAAAATGGAAAAAGGCAATTGAATGTCAAGTAATAATCATTATAACCACCGAGGGATGGCTGAGAGTGGATAGTATTGATTGGCAAAAGAAAGCTTTCTTGGGATTCTGAGGATGTCAGTATCATTAATGCACAACCACTGAGAAAGATTTTAAAAGGTGAGACATAGACATCACTGTTAGAAATAACAGCAGGGCATTTTTTCAGGAAGCTTCTGGCCATTTGGTCAGTCAAAAGCTATTAATTTCAGTGAATTCTGCCCGCATAGTATGTGCAGCCCTCTAGACAGGCCACCGCCAATCCTGAACCTCAACATTCATTTGCTGTCTTACCACCTTAGTAGATTTCTCTCTAGGTTTTTGTTTTTGCCAAAACCTTCACTGCATGATTTCGCAGGCTTGCATGCTTCTTGTTTGCCATTTTTAAATCACAGTCCCATCAAATGTCCATTCTCTTTAATAAGATGAAGCAAAAGGCTGGGTGCTTGGCTCACATGTGTAATCCTAACACTTTG
>NW_016107346.1:4548797-4592352 GCF_001604975.1 Cebus imitator | reverse complement strand
AGTGCCATCTGTTCTGTTAGGATTGTTCCTGTTATTCATATGCTATTTGTAGGATGACCACATCCTACAAAGAACTATTTTTTTCAAAATTGTAAAGAGCCTTGAGTTTATTTTTTAAAAAATTATTCATTTGGCAGCAGGGATTTTTTTTTTTTAATATTTAATTTTTTTTTTTTTTTTTTTTAGCATGTGGTCTTTTTGGCTCAGAAAAAATAAATAATTGCATGTAAAAACCATTCTTTAATTTCAGAAGTATTCTTGTATTCAAAGCTCTCATGGTATTACATAGCACACAGGAATTCAAATGCAGCAGCGCATCTAAAACACAACCGAACAGATGTGTAGGCATGTGTTATGCTAATAGGAAAGACTATGCACAGCATCACTCTAACCATAAACATGCTTCATTAAGATTGTAGACATAGACAGGTAGATATTAGTAATTGCACAATCACATCTGCACCAACTTAGGTAGGTAGACAGAGTAGATTCATTCATTTATTCATTCATTTTTACTGAAGAAGTAGCAAAAGGGAGACTGCAAAACTTCCTAAAATCCTCTTGAGGCAAAGCCAACACATTATAGCACCTGTACTTCCCATGCTGCATTGCACACCTACTGCTTCCCAAATCTCTCTTCTTTCTGGAATGTCCGCATGTTCTTCTGCTGGAATTCAGTTTACACTCTGACTGTTCTCTCTACCCATTATCCTGACCAACACATAAAGGCAAATAAGCCAAGCTACCCAATAATTATGCCCTAAAACAGTGGTTTTGAGTTCTTTTTTTCTTTGTGTTTTTTATGAACTCACAATAAAACCTATATTTTGTCATGTGCCTTGTCATACAGGTAACCATCTCTCTCACACACACAGGGACACACACACAACTTTCAGGCCCAGGCCCTTTCCCATTCTCAATCAACATTCTTTCTCAAGGGCATATCATTCAATCTCATGGATGGAAGCATACCTGCTGTCCACTCCCAAATTCACATCGCTGTTTCTTCCATATGCCCCTTTTGAGTTCAAGGCTGTCTGTCTGACATTTCACTTAGATGTTTCTCATGCACCCTGATTTCTCAACTGCAACTGAATTCTTAATTTTCATATACCTCCAAAACTGCTGTTCCTCAGTCTTTCCTTTTAAATAAATTCCTTAGCTATCAACTTAATTGTCCAAACTGAATGTCTAGGAGTCTCTTTGGGTACCACTTAGATTCTCCCATCACTGTGTCCTATTGATTTAATATCCAAAATACGTCTAAAATCCACCCACTTCCCTCCATTTTCACTTTTTCTTGAGGCTCAAGGACTTCCTCTTGCTTAATATGGCTGACTGTTCCTCAGGGCGAAGCTATAATGTTGCCTTATGTATCAGCTATCCATTGTCATGATAATGTTGTGTAACAACCACACAACCTCACTGGCATAAAATACAGCAGTAGGCATTTGTTGCTCTCACATTGGATGGATAGGGTTCACCTTGATGACTCTACTGGCCTTAGCTGAGTTCACTCACATGTCTGGGGATCAGCAAGCTGCTGGCTGACTTAGGATGGCTTCAGTTAAGAAGACTAGGATGACTCAATTCTGCTTCAAGTGTCTTATCCTCCCTCAGGCTAGCTGGGGAATGTTCTCATGGAAATGACAGGGATAGCAGCACAAGTAGACACATCAAGTACAAGTGTTTTTTCAGTGTTCTGGCATGCTACATCTTCTAATAGTCCATTGGCTGAAACAAATCACATTTCTTAACTTGTGATCAAGGGATAGAGAATTAGACTTTGCTTCCTGAATGGAGATCTGCTAATTCCGTAGTAAGGACAGGGATATAGGGAGGATGATGAATTAGGATGATCAAAGCCATCGATCTACCACACTAGGTCAGAAAGGCCTTTTCCCCAAAATTAGAGTCTCACCTCTCTCCCATTTATACTGTCTCACAGCACCCCTTCTATGATTTCATAGCCATTTGTTTAGAAGTGGTTATTTTTAAGGAACTAGGTACTAATTCAAACTTGTAAGCCCTGTGATAGCCCAGGGAAAGGACCTCCCTTTTGTTTAGTCACTCACAGAGCCCAGCACAATGCCTGGTTTATTGTTAAGTGCTCAGTAAATGTGGAATGGAAGGCAGGGAAGAATTGGCAGTGGAATTCTCAAGGTGCAGATGATATATCCTCAAATAGCCCCAGGCTAGAGTGCTGCTTACATCTGCAGGTAAAGATAAGGACTTCAGCCAATAAATTGGCCCACCACCACAAAGCCTCTGATTTCATTGAGCCCTTTGGGAGATGCACCAGTTCCCAAGGCTGTGATCCTGATGTACTTCTCACCCTGACCAGAGTCCAGGCAGGATTCAGTTCTACAATGTTGCAGTCAGCAGAGCCTTGCCTGCCTATTTCTACTGGTTAAACTTCCACCTGGAATTATTACATGACCTAGTCAAAGCCGCTGGAGAAACTCTATGGTATCCCTGAAAATCCAGCTGTCCTTTGAGGAATGTAACCTACAACAACGTATACTCTGGTAATGCCACGTTTCGCAGTATCTTCCATGCCAAGGGAGGCATTTTTGTTAGTAAAACGTTCTTACAGTGCAAAGAAAAGAAGCTGCTTTTAAAGAGCTGAATTTGGTACCTCACAATTTAATAGTCAAATCATTTGCTATTTTCAAAGGTTTTCAGGGGAATTTAAGAACTAAGAAGGACTGAAACATCCATAATACTTTCTTTTCCTAGCAAATTATGAATACAAGCAGCATTAGTACAGTGGAGTACAATTGCAAGGAATCAAGGGGATTATATATCCAATTAGAGAAAAGGCAGCCAGAATGCTGGTAAGAGAGCCACCACCCACTGCTCCACCATGACCTGCCATTCCACGTCCCATCCTATCCTCCACACACTAGACACATGCAACTCCTGCTGCCGCTGGGTCATGATCCCCGTTGTCCTTCTGGTCATGCTGTTTCCACCATCTGGAATACCCTCCCCCACTTTTCCTGACAGTCCAGGCTCCACTCAACATCTAGGCAGTAGGTATAAATTTAAAATGTTCAAATGCTTTGACCCAGTACTTTTGTTTTGAAGGATTTATCCTCAGGAAATAATTGGAGTTGTTCCTTGAGTTTGCACAGCAATATGCCAGGATGCTAGCTGTATTTACGTCATCTCCAGGAGTTAGGATTTGGTGGTCAACAATGTGGCTTTGGCATCAGACTGCCTTGATTCAAGTCTTGGCTTCACCATTTGGTGGTTCTGTGACCTTGGACAAATCATTTAACCTTTTTGCCTCAACTGCTTCATACTGAAGACAGAATTAATATCCACAACTACATCCTAGATTTATTGGGAAGATCAAAAGTGTCAGCAAATGTGAAACGCTTTGAACAGTGCTTGGTGCTCAATAAGAACTCCGTATCTGTAAGCACTTATGTTTTCAAATAGACTCTTACTTGTTGAGAATTTTTCTTCATTTTCTTGCTGTAGTTGCTACTAGTGGAAGGATTAGAACCTTCTCTTTGTATTCTTTGCAATCTTTAACCTAGTGTTTTAGGTATATTTGATGTTCAGTGAACAGCTGTTAATGTGTCAAGAAAAATAATGAAGGTTCTTAAACTAAACTAAATTTTTTATGGAGGAACACAAGCCAATTTGCTAATTTGGGGAGCTATTTTTCATTCACGATAGCGTCTGCAGATGTCATGACAGTTTTTCAAGACCCTGGCCACTTGATAATGTGGCCCAAATATGGAGCCAATTTAATTCTGCTATGAGTCCAATTAAACAGGCTAGATTAGGTCAAAATTAGACTTTTCATTATACTTTAATGTCAGGAGTCAGTGTTGTGCTTTAGCTATTTAAAACTTTAGCTTTCAATTAGAAATTTGATAGTAATGCATTGAGTGCATCTCTTCATCTTTTCAGAATGTAAATATCTAGCTTTTTTTCTTCTTTGATTAAAAAGCATTCCAATCATTCCTGCCTGTATAAGTTGCAAGTCGCACACTCTAATGCCTTTTCAGTTTTTAATTTTATTTTTTAACATGCACCTTTATCCATATACAAATTGTGTTGAAGAACAACATTGTTTATGTGTTTTTCAAGTAAAAACTAGGGTTCCTTTTATTTTTTGAGGAATGATTTTCTTCATTAAATATTATGGTATACCATAACATAGCACGTGGACATTGGGATGGAACTTTAAAGACGGTGAAAGACAGTCTTGATACAATAAGATTGAAGATGAAAATAGGCTAATAGAGTTGCAACCAATTATACTGGCTGTACCCACTGCTATGCTGTGAGGTAGGGATCAATGACAAAGCTTGGTGTACTTCTAGAGATTGGAACTATCTGTACAAACCAAGGTAAGCAGTAGCCTTTTCTTGTAAAAGCAGAATTGATTCCATCTTAGATATCCTCTGTATGTCCCTGAAATAGAAGTTCTGCTCCCATGAGCAGCTTCTGAGAACATAAGAAGAACATCTGGGCTGAAAGAAGGTTTCCTGTTTCCTCCTTGTTACCTTATTCTTTGTATAGATCCGGGGTTTCAAATTAAGGGTCATGATTTTATCTCTTCAGTCATTTTGTTGCTGGGCCCTATTTACCTTTATGGCAAATGTTGTTGCTATTTCTTAAAACTACCAGTGGTTATACTTACCCTCCTGAGCAGACGGAAGCTCAGGAGTGCCACAAAGATGAATATAGATTTTAAAAGAAGTTTAGGTAAGAAACTAGGGAAGTGATAAATCACGGCCCTCTGCTAAACAGAAAACAGACTCATTAATTGGAATACTGCATTCTAGTTAAGTGACATTTTACTATCTTTTTTTGTATGTAGTGCATTATTTCTTTCATTAAAGGGCTACAGAAACACAATATAAAGGTAATTTAAAAATCTCCCAACAGTGAAAATACTACTTTTCCCCCTTCAAAATGGCTTTTTATGTCCAGTTTGAGCTACATTTTTGTTCCTTAGTAAAATCAGCAGGAACTTCCAGGTGGCTGAAATCCACCCTGTGCATTGTTGCTAAGAACATTTATAGCACATTGTTCAGAACAGAATAGCTGAGAACGACAGGGGGCTCTTCAAATGTGCCTCATCGAGCCCCAAATGGGAGATGTGTTTTTGTCATTTCAAAGTTTCGGCAGTAGGGTCTAGGATTCAAAGCAAATACCAGCTCCTGCAGAACACGAGGCTTAATTAATTTCCAGCAGGAAATGAGTGATTGCCAAAAAGCCATGAATTAAAATGGAACGGTGCACAGAAGACCAGGTCCTCATCTCAAATGAATAGCATTTCTTGCTGTTTTCTTGAAAGAATAGCTGAGCAAGCTCCCATGACAGCTGTCTGTCTGTAAGAGGCTAACTGGTATGGACAAACACCAAACCATAAGTCCTGGCCCAGTAAAAAATGGGACCAAATCTGATGGACTCGAGGGCATTTTGTCAGTATCTCCATCACATAGCCTGTGATTTTTATGGAGAATCTGTCTATTTTCTGGCTTCATTATTTCTCTTGTTGTCATTAATATTCAGTCTTGAGAAAGTCCTTAAAGATCAGCTGTTTCCATCATTCAGTCAGTGCTTGCAGTGCACTGGGGCTGCTTCTGCCAAAGGGGTGTCCAGGTGCTGCTTGAATTCCTCTTGTGGCCAGAAAATACCCCCCTCCAAGAGCAGCCTGTTTCATCTCTGAGCAGCTCAGCCAGTTTTCATTTTTTCTTAAAATTGAGCAAAACCGAATCCCCTGCTGCTTAGATCCATTGAGCCTGGTTTATCCCTGAGGGCCAAACACAATGAATCAAAAACCTTCTGCTTGATAGCTCTTTAATAAAAGGGGAAGGCAGGTCTCACACTCCCCCTGAGGGGCCTCTTCTGTGGGCAAACATCTCTGAGCTTTTCATATCTTCTTTGAGAGTGCTTTGTGTGTATGTGTGTGTGTGTGTGTGTGTGTCCACTTGCTCTTATGTAAATTCTAATTACTCTTGTAATAGCCAATACATACAGAGTGCTGCCAGTAGGCCAGTGTCCTAAGTGCTCCCATAATCTCCACAACAACTGTATAAACTGGTTACTAGGATTATCCCATTTTACAGAGAAAAAATGAAGCAAAGAGAGGTTAAAAAACTTGTTCACCAGGATCTGCATCCACTATTCCACACTCTTAACCCCAGCACTCTAATGTTTCTCATGTCCCCATTTGTCTATTTCAACCATACCTGTCCTGGAGACAAGAGCCATTGCTAGTTTCTATGGGAAACTGACATCACTATCATGTACTCCACATGGGCTATATGCTAGGAACTATAGATGTGTTGGTCTGATTAATCTTTACAACAGTCAGCAATCATTGTTTTCGAGGATTTGTTGTTTGATCCAGCACTTCCCCATCCCATCCCCATTAATCATTAATTATGTTAATGAAGAACACCTGTACTTAACTCAGGCTCATGCCATTTATTCCTTTTCCAGAGCTATTTATTTTCTATATTTTAGAGAACTGTATTTAAATGGTTAATCCAGAACTTTTTGGTTTGGGCCAAACGAGCAAAATGCATTGCTGGTTTATGAAGAAGATGTTTTTTTGGTAAAGAGACAGTTTTTCATCTTTTCATAGCCAGTAATTAAAACCACATAAGATAGGAAGAATTTATTCAAATTCTTTCTGAGCAAAATACTCTTCATACTGAGCAATGTGCTCAAAGTGGTTAAAGATAATGGGAAGCGGCAGAATTAGGATTTGAACTCGTATGCTTCTGGGCCAAAACCATGGAGTTCCAAGCCTGCAAACTCACGTTGGGGTCTGTAACCACGAGCGGCTCCCTGCAGGTGCCAACCAACTGTGGTAAAGGCGGGAGCATCCACTTCCCGTAAGGCACAGCCCTGCTAGTCGCGACTAGTGCCCTCTAGTGGTCCGATAGAAAGGGTAAGGTGAGTTCTGGTTTATGATTTGACTTGAGGCATTTAGAGGCTGAACGTCCACAAGGTTGGTTCCCTGAATCCCCATAAACCTTGCTATTTACACCTCTTCCTCAACTCTGAGGCCCTCACCCTCTATCTGATGCAATACAGAGTCAGCTGGGGGGAAATAGGGGAGGGAGGGTGGGGGGTGGGGCGCTGGGGAGAGATAGCAAGGGGAGAGATGCCAGATGTAGGTGATGGGGAGGAAGGCAGCAAATCACACTGCCACGTGTGAACCTATGCAACAATCTTGCATGTTCTTCACATGTACCCCAAAACCTAAAATGCGATAAAATAAATAAATGGGAAAAAATATATAGAGAGTCAGCCTTTAGCGACAGAATTCTATGCTGAATAGCTCATTTCTGTGCCGCTGCAGTGGTTAGCTTTGTTTTTACAGAGATGCACACAAGAAAAAACAGTCTGAGACTAGAGTTTGACTTGTGGGCGGCTAAGATAAATTGAACCCATGTGTGTGGTATCCTCATGACTGGGAGCAGCAGCAGAGAGTGGGCTAGGATGCTACCAGAAATGAGCTTCAGGAGCATAAAAATAAGGACTTGTTCTTTTACATCTGCCTCCGTTGAGGTGTTTAAAGATTTGTTGGGATTAATGCATTTTTCATTTGAAGTTTAAACACTCTCAGAGGATGTCCAGCGATGTCCAGGATGTCTATAATATTCTCATTATAGAATGAATTGCTTCATTGGGTTGCACTTTGCAAAGATCGGCTGCAGGGAATAAGTGATTTCTTGGGAAAGAAGCAGCAAAAAAAGGTAGAAACAGCAAAGACTCAGTGTCGCAGACAAGTCTTCAACTTTTCCTCTCCATCCAAAATGAATTCATTATGACTGAGAGGTTCAGGTTGGACTCCTGGAGACATTTAGGAGTGCCCCAGAAATGCCACCTGCAGGTCACCGGTCATGTCAAAGTAAAATCTTCTGCACAAGTCAAATATAAGAAGAAAACCTGTTTCTTTTTAGTCAGATTTACTTAAATTTTGGACTGGCTCCTAGATTGGCTTCTTACTTTGGGCATTAATGTTTGCAATCCTCAATCTTTTCATCTGTAAAGTGGGGCTTGTAATGCTTACTTTGTGAGACTCTTTGAAATCAAGCAAAGTAATGTCTATAACTTGAATAGCCTAGTGCAGACATATAATAGATGCCCCATCAAATGGGATTATATCAAAATTGTTTTAATATTAGGTTATGAAAATATTGCAAAGTGAAGAACTCTCACACAATTTTGCACATGAGCAGTTTAAGGAATCTTTTAATGGGATTTTAAAAAATACTTGATTTGGAGGCAGTGAATCCCTAAAAGCTGAACCATGAAATGTTACCATCAGGGAAGAGCTGCTGCTGCTGCCATTTACAAGCCTTAATGAAATCCCCAAGAATTAAGCTAGGACCCAGTGCATTCTTAACAAGGCGGTTTGGAGTTTTCAGATACATCTTTATTTCTTCCGCTCATTTGCGAATACTTATCTCTGATTTAAATCATTCAAATGACTTCAGAAACACAATGGAAGCAGAGCAGAACTAAGTGTTTCCAACTGTCAGGTCTGGTGAGGGATGATGTAAAACGGGACATTTAGCTAGCATCCTGCATAGTCTCTACATAGAATTAACAAAAGCTTCCACGTTTCAATGGCTAAAGATAGTATTTATTGTAAAGGCAGCATGCCTGGGGACCTAAGGGTGGGAGTGGGTTGGGTGGGCATGGGCACATGTGGGTGCAGGCAGGGCATTCTGAGGGGTCAGTTGAAAGGCTCTTCATCTCTGGATTCAGTTTTAACTGGTTCCAAAACAATGAAGCAGAATATGACTTTCCTTCTCGTTTTGGTGTCAGCTTCAAATGAATTATGGATACTAAAACTACAGAGGTAATACTGACTGAAGAATTGAACAATCCGCTGATTAACTACAGATTGTCAATTGGAATAATCTATCAAAGATCTGACTGCCCACCTTTAGGATTTAGACAGTTACTTTAATGTTAATGAGGTTTTGAATTTTTTGTGCTTTTAGTTTGGTGTACTTTTAAAAAATTATTTTTGAGGGTTTTGGGTGTGTGTGTGTACTTTGTTTTGTGTGTTTTTTTGGGGGGTCCAGCATTTCCCCACCTCATCCCAGTTAAATATTATGTTGTTAGCTAAGAACACCTGTACTTGACTCATGGCAGTTTATTCCTTTTCTAAAGCAATTTATTATAGAGATTAAATATCAAAGTAGTTATTCCTGAACTTTTTATTTGGGTCAAATAAATGAAATGCACTGCTGCATTGTGTTTTATGCAGATGACTTTCTCCCGGTAAGGAGACAGTTTTTCATATTTTCATAGCCAGCAATCAAAACCACGTGAGACAGACTTTATTCTAATTATTTCTGAACAAAATATTTGTTCTTTATTATTTAATAATCACATATGTAGCACTTACCACCTGCCAAATGATTTATATTCTTTGCAAATATTAACTAATTTAATCTTCATAGAGACTTTCTGAGTGAAGAACTATTAGGCTCCCGTGTTATGGATGAAAAAGCTGAAATACATGGAGGCTACATAACTTGTCAAAGATCACTAGTAAGTGGAAGAGGTGAGATTTGCAGCTAGTGTCCATAGCTTAATCAGTGATCTCTTAGTACTTTTTGGTCATACCTCTTAATTAAGTCTAATAAGAAAAAAATAATAATGCCTGCCAATCATAGCATTGTACTTCTTCTGCCTTTATAGTGTGGTTCATTTTGAATCCCAGATAGGGACTCATAGATTCTTTTTTTTTAATATTTAAAAAATTTCAAATTTGGTGACTTAAAATCCATGTAGATTTTTTAAAAATGTGGACCTAGAACTATTATTGGAAAAAAATATTGTGAATAAATAAATAGTGTGGTTCATGGAATCATCAACTGTTAGCACTTCGAGGAATAGTAGTTTTCTTACCTTTTATTTTGGGGATGAAGAATCTGAGGTGGGAGAGTCTCTGGTTTTATATAACCATAGATTGCCCATGGCTTGCTTTCTGAGTAGACTGGGGGAGATACTTGCATAAGAGAAGGACTTGTATGAATAAGAGGGTATGGTTTTCTAAGAATGATTTGATTAATCCTTGGAAATATCATTCTAAGAGGCACAGAGGGAAGCCCTCTCTACCCTCAGAATAATGCACAAGACTTTTTTACTCATCTACAAGGGTCATGCACATAGAACTAAGGACAAGAGAATTCCTATGCCCCTGTAATGACCTACATAGGAAAAGCATTTTTCTTGAATAGGAAGATATAACATCCTTATGATTTCTACAAATATAGTTCTTATAACTGGAAATAGTTAAACAGTGTCAAATTTGGATGACTGTATTTAAACTGGCTAATAGTTTTGTTAATTGGGGCTACAAATGAGAAATAGAGGTCCCGTGATGATCTAGTCCATTGAAGTGTCGAGTTTAAGTCTCCTGGTTCAGAAAGGGTGAGAAGCAATCTGTGTCCTTAATCCCGTTGACAGCAGTTTTCTTCAGGCTTTGATTCATAGCTCATCTGCTCCCTGCTGATTGCCCTGAGCTCAGCAATGCCATGCTGGTTTCCATGGTGCTGATTTGCATACCAAACCAGGACTTGTATTTTTGTGTTTGCCTCACACATTTCCAGTGCTAAGTGTTCTTCTAAGAAAGGGATTAGCACACTAGCCAATTAAGGGAGTTTGCCAGAAATAAAGCACCCAGGGAATTTTTCTTCAGGTTACATATTGTTACTGCTATGCCTAAGTACTGACATGGTTGATTGGTTTTCTTAGGCCAGCAGTGAGTCTTAAAGATAAAATGTCTACTGTATAATCTTTAGTGGGGATTTTTAAAAAATCTGTCTTTTAATCAGTTTGGAATGATTCAGTGATTAAAAGATTTGTCGTGGAGCAGAAATGGATTTCAAGTTTACCTTCAGAGCTTTTGTTTGCTTGTGTTATGATGGGTCTCTCTAGTGGAAAAAACTTCCCCAACCCTTTGGGAATATTTTCTTTAAAAATCATGTTTTTTAAAGAAATTATCTAAATTATCTAAATCAGCATTCTAATCAACTTGAATCATCTGAATAAGAGCTGGAAAATGTTTAGTTGTAAATTTCACCAATGAATACTACTTAGCAACATAAAGTTGAATAAAGTTCAACTGTTAGTCCCAAGCTTATGGATCAATGCCGAAACATGATGCTGAGTGAAAGAAGCCTTTTACCAAGAGTATATACTGTTTCATTGCATTTAGATGAATTTCTAGGACAAACCAAATTAATCTATGGTGAAAAAAGCAACAGCAGTTACCTCTCGGTGCCTTGGCAGGGTTGACCTGGAGAGGGGTGTTTGGGGGGCTGTCTAGGGTGACGAAAATGGCCCATTCATCATCATTTATTTTTTGTTTCTTCTGTAATTTCCATTTTTATTTTAGATTCAGGAGTTACATGTGCAGGTTGGTTACAAGGATATTTTGCATGATGCTGATCCCATCACCCAGATAGTTTTCTATTGATCCTGTCATGCGATGATTTTTCAGCCCTTGGCCCTCTCCCACTGTCCCTCCTTTTGGATCCCCCAGTGTCTATTGTTCTCATCTTGATGTCTGTGTTTGCCCAAGATTTAGCTTCCACTTACAAGTGAGAACATGTGACTTTGATTTTCTGGTTTTGTGTTAATTTGCTTAGGATTAAGGCCTCTAGCTACATTCATGTTGCTGCAAAGGACATGATTTATTCTTTTTTGTGGCTTCTGCATGGTATTCTATGGTATATATGCACTCCCATTGGTGGGCACATAGGTCGATGCCATGTCTTTTCTGTTATGAATAGTGCTACAACTTTATATCACTCTCACCAGCAGTGAACAAGCTTTCCTTTTTTTCTATAGCTTTACCAACATCTTTCATTTTTTGGCTTTTTAGTAATAAAAATGGTCCATATTTTGTTAGGAATTTAGGTTACCTATATGTATACAGCAAAACTTACGCAGGCTCACTTAGGATGTATTCATTTCACTGTATATAAACTTTACCTCAATGTAAAAAAAATTGTAAAAATAATGTTCTTCATTGTAAAATCTGAAGCAATTGTTATCGAATACTTAGAAATACTAGAAACTGAGAAAAGGTGGTATGATTTGTAGCAGTTCAATTAGCAGAATTTAGAAGTTATGTGTAGATATGTTTATTTTGTTATTTCAAATATTTATATGAATCTCTAGAGCCATGTGGGAAGATGTCTGCTTCCAGAAGTGCTGCATTCATTTATAGTTTTATGTGGTCAGGGAGGATTTGATTGAGTTAGAAAGTGGACCATTTTGACTACACTTTGATCCATCTTCCTTTTTGGAAATGAGAGAAAAGGCATCTGTGATTGTGCCTTTGATTGGGTGGGATTCAAAACCTTGTTTCTCAGGGTGAGCTTAGGGTTCATCTCTATTAAACGCATCATTTCTCAGGCTTTCCAAATGCTGCCATCACTCTGGAGTGATCTTTTGCTCTTACCAATACTTTGGCTTTTTTAAGTTGCCACTTGAACTTGGGTAAGAGGCCAAGGACGTGGTGGCTGAGGCAGTCAAATCTTGTGGAAGGTGGGTATCAATGGATGCCCTGAAGTTAAGGTTGGTCCATATTCCACAACTGACAAAAACACATGCAGTTGTGGGCCCAGAAATGGAGTGATGGAGAAGACCTTGTGTAATGTCTACACAGGAGAAGAGTGAGCCTTTGAACTCCAACTGTCTTGTGTATTTCCTTCTCTTTTGGTGTCCCCTCTTCCCTCTCACTACTCAACCTCTAAGTCCATGCTGGTTGCATATACAGATAACAGTGAGTTGCAGAAGATATTATAGGTGGCCTATCCAGATCCATGTCACCTGGCCTGTGCTTTTAAAGCCAGCTGCTATGAGGATTAATTGGGAAGACTTACAGCTGCCTTCATTCTCAGAGAATTACCTTTGATTGATGGAGGTTATCTAGCCAAGGATAGTTATAGATCTACCCACTCACCAATGACATCTCCTCTCCCCACCTGCTCACACCTACCCCTCAAGCACACACACAATTCTTCCATCCTCCAAAGCCTACAGGACTATCCCATTCCCACAATTAGGAATGATTCTGTGGTACCTTTCATGCTCTAGAGCGCTCTGTGGGATCAGGCCAAAGACTGCACTTTATCTACTTTTGAGGATGGTAAAGAACCTCAATGGACCTTCAAAGAGACTGAGGTTTGCATCTAAGTCAGGATCAATGATTGCCTCTAAGAAGAAATTATACTGGATATCTGGGTACCTGTAATTAGGCGTTGGCTATGTTAATATTTTGCCTGCTCTGAAGCTACTGCATGCAGTGCTTGGGGAGTGCCACTCTTACACAGAACCAAGAGAAATGACCCTCCCACATAGTAACATGGGGAAAAAAAACAAGGCAAATCATGTTGTTTTTAACATTTGACACTTAAAAGGGCATCGTTTGTACTCATTCCATCTGTAGAACTTTCGATACAAGGGACACATACTGAAGTAATATAAACCTGAGCTTGAGTTATTAGAATATGGCAAAGACTTTGTCATTCCTGAGAGCCACAAGACTCCATCTTTCTCTCTCTCTCTCTCTCTCAAAAAAAAAAAAAAAAGGCTTAAATCATGCAATCATTGGTCAGCTTTCTGTGCTTGAAATTGTCGCTGTTCGAAGACTGGCTGTCCTCTTCAAAATATTTGGCATTATAGAGTTGCAGAAAAAGTATAACTCTTTATTCTGTGCATTTAATTATGTTGAAAATGATATGTATATTTGTATTTAATAAAATGTGGAATGAAAGGAAAAGGATTTCTTTCAGAATAAGACTTTGGTGCCCTGGAGGGTTTCCCAGCCGGCCTGCAGCATGAGTTTTACTTAAAACAAAAAGCACTAGTGTTTCTAAAAATATAGTGGGATGCAATAGAAGAGAACTGTATCAATCATCTTTTTGTAAAATAGTGCTGTATAACAAACCATCTGAAATTAAAATAATTAAATTAGCTCAGGTATCTTTAGTTTGTCAGCATAGACTGGGCTCAACTGGCAGTTCTTCTGGTTCTGGCTGGGCTCACCTGTTGCTGGCAGCTGGCTGATGTTTGGGATGATAGAGACAATGGAGCTACAGGTCTCTCATACTCCAGCAGGCCACCCTGAGCATGTTCTCACGGTGGTGACAGAAGAGCAAAGATGAGAGAAAGCAAGATACTTATACCCTTTGAAGCCCCCACCTGTGTCTGAACTTCCTAAGATCTTATTGGCTAAAGACTGTCACCTAGTAAAGCATAGGATCACTGTAGGAGTGCATTACAAGATTAATGATCAAAGATGTGAATGCTGGGAGGAGCAAAGAATTGGACACATTAAGGCAATCTACCTTATTTAAGAATATACATACATATGAAATTTCATCAAGTGAAATATGAAGCTCTCTAGCTAGAACCCCAAAGCTCCCAAGGTAACTTCACATTTTCTCTCTGTTTTCTTTCCAGAATCTTGCTCCTACTAATTGGCCTTGACCTTTCTCATTTTGAACACTTCATTTCTCTTTCTTGGAATATCTGTTTTTCTTTTCTATCCAAATCCAAAATATTCCTCAAAACCCAGCTCAAATTTATACTTTCCTAGAAGCCTAATATTTGTGTCATTATTCAACTTTGTTTATATATTACTTTACAGTCATGATTATTTTTATTTGTGTAACACTGTCTTCTTGCTTCAACAAAGTCTAAGCCCCTTCAAGTAAGGAATCATGTCTTATACTTATTTGACTCTCCCAAAGTAGGCATATTGTATAGTAAGAGTTTAATAGTAAGTTGATTGACAGGTAGTTGACAGGTAGTTCCTTTTTCAAAGTTCTACGCTAATCTTCTTTTCCTTGTCTCTACCAACATTATCTTCCTCTACATCCGAGATGGCATCTTGAATATCATCTTCAGTCCATTAGTAACAGCTGTCTTGGAGAAGAACAACTCTAGCCATAAGTAGGAAGAGTTGAAATGAGTACTACTATAGATTTGTAATGTCTGCCATAAATACAGGAGGGGATAGGTCATTCATATTTACTATCAAAACAGTTCTTAATTTTTTTTGGAGTGGCCCCACATCTTCTAAGCTCAGTGGAGAAGTAGTAATGATATCCAATGAAGGGAAATGATAGTAATGGCAAAATATTAGAAGATATAAGAAGCCATATATTCAGGAAAAAAACACTTAATAATAGGCAGTATTGTGCTTGCAGAGGGGCTTTCAGTCAATGGACCTGACTTCAAATTCTGGTTCTGCTGATTACTATCACTGTGACTTTAGGCAAGCTATGTAACTTTTGCCTGCCTCAGTTTCCCCATGTGCTAATAAATGGCACCAAAACAAGGGTTGTTTTGAGTCTTTAATGAATTAATATACCCAAAATGCTTAGCATTTTTCTTGGCCTATGGTAAGCACTGAATAAAATACTAGCACTATTTTTTATTAAAGCAGTGGTAAAAATTACAAATAAGTAAAACATACCTTTAAAGTTTAGATAAAATGTAACTCCTCTACCTGGAAATCTTATATGAGGGCAGTTGATGAGAGGAAGGGGAAGTGAGTGACCCTGGGTCTAACAGAGGGTTAGGCTAGTCCCATGATACCAGGAACAACTTTGAGCAATGATTTTGCCAGCTACTGGCACTTTATTTCAGATTCAATTAGAGATGCAGAGCCGCTAATGAGAATTGGTTACAGGGATTTGACCTTATGAAATTGTGGGAGCTGTTAAACAGCCCCTATAAGTCTGTAGTCTTCACATCTGAGGGTGGAGCTCAAAGTCGACAAGGAAGGAAGGATAAATGTAAAGTGGGGAAGAGCAAGGCAAGCTGGAGCTCATGAGCTAGAGCCAGACTTTATGAGACCAGACTAGAACTCAGTTCAGTTCTCACTTCCTCCATCCTTGGACTAAGCAGGTATCCTACAGGAGAAGCTGTCTCGCTTCATCATGGAGCTGAACACATCTCAGACCAAGGAGGTGATGGATTTGAAGGGGCAGAAAAAGGTGAAGCAATTGCATGACAAATAAGTAAGCCACCAAATAAGTGACAAAGGGCATCTGCCCTGACCTGAATGGGAAGAGCAGTAGGGCCACTTTATTTCTTTTTTCCAGCTTTTCTGCAAGATGTCTCTTGTGGCTCATCTAATCATAAATAGTAGGAAATCTTGTTAACCTTAGTTAAGCTGACACATCGAAAAGTCACCATACTCTAGTGACCATGTGGTACAGCAGAAAGAGAATTGGCCTTCAAGTCAAAAGATCTGGCAGTGAAATCTTAGCCAAAATCACTTACCCTTTCTGTCTTGTGTTCAGGTCTTAGTTTTCTTATGTATAAAATGAGGGAGAAAGGTGGGCTTTTTCATCCTTAAGATCCTTTCCAGCTCTTAGATCTGTAAATTTGTCACCTTATTGCCTACCTTCATTAAGTTTCTTGTGTCTGCCTATCTTGCTTATATATTTCCTGCAATTTTGCCCTAAGACAGCCAGCCAAGCCGAAATGAGCAGTAGGCAAGGGAAAGAAGCCTAAATGTTTGCCTAAGCACTCAGGGCTGCTGAAGTCAGATGCTGAAGGCAAAGGGCAACCGTAAGTGATTGAATTAAATATTTACTGTGTTAACCATGACCACTCATGGATTTCAGAGAAAGCTGACCATATTGATTAGAGTTTTCACTCCAGTTTTTCTAATGATATGCAATCTTAACTAAATCTGCCTGCTCTCAGGGGGTTGAACACTATTCAGCAACATTAATTTCTTTGTCTACTTCCAGTTACAAGCAATTATAATCTTGGCAGTTTTACCCACCTTGAATAAGCACTTGTATGCTTTATTGATATCTGGCAGACCTGACTCCTTCCATGCAAAGACCCACTTATGTTTCTGACACTGATAGCTCTACAAAGTGCTCAAGCTGCAGATCAACATTTGCTGGGCATTCTGGAGGAAGATGTTATTTCTGAATATGGTGGGATAGAAGGTTCCAAGAAAGCTCAAAGAAATTGTGTTTATATGCTCTTAAACACATTTTTTTGGTCCTCTCCCCTTAAAATCAGTGAATGAACCAGTCCTGAAAGATACTTGGCACAGTTTCACAGTCTCTTATTGACAGTTTCCTCTTTGGAATTCACCTAGCCTGGAGAGAGCGATCTTGCCTATAATGCCTCCTTCTTTATAGCATACAATCGATTAGTGCTTATCTCAGTATTTAAGACCCAGCCCCCTCACCCCAGTTCAGGACAACTCTGTAGGTCAATCTCAACCTGGAGTTCCCATGAGGTTGGCTGATACCTCTTTGGCAACTGTAACACAGCTAAACTTCTTTTATTCCAACTGTTCCCTTCCATAGTTATTAATCCCATAACTATTCTCTAATAAATACCTATCTACAAATCTCTATCCCCAGGCTTACTTTTCCAAGGAATCAGTGATGTAATTGCCATGACAATGAAAGAGATATGGGAGGCAGAAAGACCAGGGGTGGGAACTTGAATTTCTTTCCCCATTTATAACATGATCTGGTTGGGAGGATTCAAGGCAGCCTAGTTAGTACAGATCCACAGTCCCCTTTGGGGATCATAGTGCTCTCACTCTATCCCCTCACATTTATTCATTTCTCTCATATAAAATTTATTATGTTTTATGTTGCTTGCTTACTTTCTGTCTGTACCCACCCCCCTGCCCATATAACCTCAAACAAGAAAGTAAACCCCACCAAGGTAAAGATCTTTGGTTTGTTCACCAATGTATTTCAAACACATAATAGCTGTCGCTAAATGCTAAGTGAATGAAAGGGCAAATACAGGCAGGGAGAAGAGTTGGGAGGCTGTGACAGTAATGCAGGTGAGCAGGGACAGAGGCTGAATGACATCAAAGAATGGGGATGAGAAGTGGTTAGATTCTAATGTTTTGGGGATAATAGAATGCACAAAAGTGCTTTAGAAACACACAAAGTTCTCACTCTTGAGGATACATCAGATTCCCTTGGAGGGCTTCTCAAAACACAGATTACTGGGCTCCATCCCCAGAGTAGATGAATCTGGAGGTATGTAATCAAGGCCTCATTTGGGTTTATTTTAGCAATATCCACCATCATAGATTGAGAGCCCCATGGTAAGAGGGGCTGTGCCACTCTGATCACATAGGCTGTCTCCCATCACTAGTGGAATATTTGGCACAAGCTAGTACTCAGCAAGATTTGTTGAGCGAGTAATTTACCCTCCCCCACCACACAACCCCATGCAAATCTGTGCAATGAGGGAACTTGCAAATCCTTAGTATTATCAGAAGAAAAATCCAAGTTCTAAGGCATACTTATGCCCAAGTTTTGACCAGAATTGATGTGTGAAGATGAGCTCAACACCCAATCCAGATTATTCTTAGTGCTGTTCAAGGTGGGAGAATCATCAGTCCCTGCTGGTATGTGCTCTCATTAATTATTATCCTTCTTATTTCAACTTAGTAAGGTTTTTGGTTATTTTACTCATTGTAGAAATAAATAAAAAAGTTAGTGTTGACCTTGTAACAATAAAACTTCATGGTTTAAAGACAATTATTAAATAACCCATTCATCTTTCTTCTTTTAGTTTGTTTGAAACTCTCTTTTTTAAAAAATTATTTTCTCCTGTGCGCTACTGGCAACATTTATTTTCCTTCCATTGAGAGTTCATTAAGAATTATTTATTTTATTTTTATTTATTTTTGAAATTTATCTAACATTTCAACTTCTTTATTGGAATGCAGAGACCAACACTGGGCTTGGAATTCATAAGTAAAATGGCAGGTATAGCAGACATTATTTCTCTTAAGCCCTATCTCGTGATGCTTCTTAGTATTCATACTAGATCTTAATTTAAAAAAATATTTTGGCTGGGCACAGTGGCTCATGCCTGTAATCCCAGCACTTTGGGAGGCCGAGGAAGGTGGATAGTGAGGTCAAGAGATCAAGATCATCCTGGCCTACGTGGTAAAACCCTGTCTCTACTAAAATTAAAAAAAAAATATATATATATACAAAAATTAGCTGGGTGTGGTGACGCACGCCTGCAGTCCCAGCTACTTGGGAGACTGAAGTCGGATAATTGCTTGAACCCGAGTAGCAGAGGTTGCAGTGAGCCGAGATTGTGCCACTGCACCCCAAGCCTGGTGACAGAGTGAGACTTCATCTCCAAAAACATTATATATGTATATTATAAATTTTTAGACATTGTATTGTATTATATGACTTCTAGGACTTAAAAGACATTTGACTTTTAAAAGTCAGAAATACTTATTTTCCTTTTTGACTATACATTCTACTACATTCATTATTAATTCCTAACTTGATTTTCTAGTGGGAGAAGACAGAGGAATAAAACTTTCAAATGATAAAGTGCACCTGAATTAAGACCATGTTGACTAGTCAAATGCAAATATGCAGATATTTTTAGGTCTTTTGAACCTTTCATTTCATAGAAATTGCTCCCTTTTTTTTTTTTTTTTGGTAGGCATCAGGCTGTTTCTCAGTTATGCAAATAAAATAGAAATTAGAACTGAGATTGTTTTATCTGTCCCTGAGTTCTCAGATGTTAGCATGATACCTTCCACATCAAAGATGCATGGACAGTGTTTTTTGAATGATTACGAATAATGAAGTTTTAGTATCATTTTTATCCAAGGCCACTGTATTTTGTTCTGTGTTTATTTTTTGGATTTTTGTGACAATATTATGTTCCTTGAAAACCAAATAAGAAAAAAATGAAAAATAAATGTTTTTGTTGGGCCAATAAGATGCTTTTGTGCAGATTTTTGTGGTCCGATGTTCAAATGATACAACAGTCAGAGAATAAAATTCCTAAAAATATTTATAATCTATTAAGTGTCAAAAGTGAGAGTAGTCATCTTCTTACTCTTATAAAATTGTCGCTCTTTTTTGATAAAAGTTATATATATATATATATATATATATATATATATATGTAATCCAGTCCTTCCAACAGGTAGTCCCTTCAGGTTACACTTAACGTTGCCTGTGTTTAGCTGCACCTGCTCAACGTATCTTTTAGTAATGTAGTATATATTATATATAGGCACCCATACACGTGTTTAATAATGCAATGACTGCTTTCTTACAGCTTCGAGGACATGGGTCTTAGAGTCACAAAACCTGGTGTTGAAATCTTACTTCTATTATTGCATCAGTTATTTATTGCCCAATAATGTTGCATAACTAATCACTCCCAACCTCAGTGGCTTAAGACAATAAGCATTTATTTAGCTCATGTAGCTGTAGGTTGGAGATTTGAGCAGGGATCACCTGGGCAATTTGGTCTTCTGGTCTGGCTCACTTATATGTCTGATGAGTAGCTGACTTCTGTGACACGAGTGACTGGGTCGTCTCTCTCATCATCCTGAAGGTTAGCCCTGGATTGTTCACATAGTTGCCGGGCAGATCTCCAAGAGAGAGCAGGAGAACATCAGGCCCTTTGAGACCTAGGCTCAGCATGACACACTGTCATTTCTGGTGCATTCTTGGCCCCCCCCCCCAAAAAAAATCATAAAGCTAGCTAGAATGCAGACTCCACTTCTTGAAGGCAAATGATGTGAGTACAAGAAGGAGGGGGTGACTTAGGGCCATCTATGCAGTCCATCACAAGCTGACTTGGAGCAGTTTACTCCAACCTCACCTAGATAAACAAGGAGAGTTCATGCTTTTCTTTCCCTTATCGTGACCCCATGGAGGGTGTATTACTCTGGTGAAATAAAGATTCTTCTTATTTACCACCAAGGCATGGGAGCAAACCAGCATACACACTGTCACTCTCCTATGCTGGGATGAAAGGGGGAGCCTCATTGCATGTGTTAGCACTAGGTTTGAGGTGAAGAAGATGAGACATGTGAGGTCCAGGGCCATGGCATTTTGGCTGCCTGGCTATCCCAGGATTTAGTGGAATGCATAGAACTTTCTCACTAAGTATATGGTGAATGAGTAAATATGTTTCTCTATATGTTGTTATTGTGTTGTTTTTAATAAAGTAAGTGTGTTTTTTGCACTGTAATCTTTCAGAGTAACATAGATTCACATACCTATGAAACTGATGACTGTGGGTATCAACTACCAAACATCCATGTAACAGCAGTTAATACTCAGTATTAATTACATGCCAGACTCAGTTCTAGGAGCTCCCTTCTGGTAACACAGTTAATTTTTAGGTGGTAGGTATTAGGTATTATAAACTTCCCTACTTTGCAGATGAGGAAATTAGGTTCCTAGACATTAATTGTGTGGCCTAAAGTCACACAGCTAATAAATGACAATGGCAAGATTTGCCCTTAGGCAGGAAAGCTCCTGGCTCAGAACCCTAAACTCTACAGCTGTGGCTTCAGTTAGGGTTTTCATATGTGGTCACTGTTGTAATTCTGGCTTTCTTCCTTTGAACCAACTTTCAGGAAAACCAAACCATGACTTGCATGTCATTTCATGGGTGTTTTTCATACAGTTCTGGCTTTGCCCTGACAGTCATTTAGTACATATCTAATAAGACTTTCCTTTGCCATCCATTTACATGTCATCAAGGAATGCAAAACAGTTTTAATGGAAAATACTTGTAATATTAGCCAAGAAAGAAAACAAAGAAAAAAGGAAGGAAAGAAGAAAAGGGAAGTAAAGCAGGAAGGGAGAGAAAGAAATAGAAAGAAAGGAAGGAAGGAAAGAAAGGAAAAATAAAGGAAAGAAGGAAAGAAAAGAGGAAGAAAAGTTTAATGGATTGCAATATTTTTCTGTCATCCTCAATATTTGGCTCTTATCTGTACTTCTGTGTTAGCAAACAATTGAAATAAACCTTTTAGGTAGTGAGCTAATTCTGCAGCATTCATAAAGGACAGTATGCTATGCTAACAACTGGCAAAACTGCTCTTTTCTTTGTTTGCATAGGTTTATACATGTTGCTGTTTTATAGCAAAATGTAAACACATGTGAGAGAAACTCTGATTTGAAACAGATTTTAAACGAGGCAGCCCTTTCACTGGTTCCTAATTGGTATTCATTATACCCCTTATTGTCATGTTCTAAGCAGTTCGTACATTTGTTTTTCAGTCCTCAGTTTCCTCATATAAACTTCCATGTTCTACTGCCTAAGAATTTGGTACATGTTAATGAAACTCAGCTTTTAAAATAAGCATTCTTGCTGCCCTGGCAATTAGGAGAAGCTTTGAAGAAATTGAAGAAGTGATATGGGTCCTGGGATGTGAACAGTGGGCTTCTGATAAAAGGAGATCAGAAATTCCTTTAAGTATTTTATGAGTATCCTGTAGTTCTCAAAATCGCATATACAAAATATCATGGGTACAGATCAACAACAAACTTAGACTTGCTTTATAATTGTGCATGGTCTACAGCTTTGTTACCAAGTCACCAACATGTTCCCAAATAAGTTAAAAAATCCCACATTAAAGACCTCCATCCTATGTCGCTCTCTTCTCCGCATTGGGTTCTGGAGGACTTTGGTCATCGTAGTTGACATGTCAGTGTCCCCTCAATAGACACGCAGTATATACTGCTAACATCTTGTTGCAAGAGTCTGTGACTTTCTGTCTAAGAGATTTCTCTGGCTTCCAGAATGTTTTCAGCCATATGTTGGGCGGGCTGAAAGTATTGGGGAATTAAAGCCCCTGGAAGCAGCCATCCACTGATTACTAGGGGATTTGGTAGAAAAATACCCCAAGTCCATCAGATTTTGGTTGGGACTGATCTGAGACATGTTCTCCTGAGTTTTCTAGAATTCCCCAGCAGAATTGAGCCTTTATTGCCAACAATGGTTACCCATTTATTAATATTCTCCATTTTGGCTTCTTTCCCTTCATTACCTTGTATTCCCACTCACGTATCTTCCTAGGATTACTTTTCCCAGGTAAACTACCTCCACCTCAGCCCTGATTCAGAGTGTGCTTCTGGAGAGCCTTTATAGAAGACATCTTCTATAATATTCCAAAAATTAAATTACTGAAGCATTCAAATTATTTTCTTATATTTTTATTCTGTCCTTTTCTTATTTCTATCATCCCATCCCCATTTATCTTTTTTTCCTGCATTCCAAGATTATTTAGCACCATCTTACAAGGTCAAGTATTTTATACACCACCTAAGGAGTAAAGTATGAAATTAAAAAAAATCCGTAAGTAGAATATAACACTGGAATCTTAATAGTTCTTGCTGATAATGCTCTTAAGATAAAAAAAAAAACCTCATTAAATTCCAAGAGAGAAGATAGTTATAAAAACTGAAAGAAAAGATAGAAGATATTTCACAAGCATTTCTTAAATTAGTTTTTTAAGAGCCTTAGATCATCAGACATCAAGTAGAAAAACACTCAAATCTACAGAAAGTATTTCTCAGTAAATGAAAGAATGCAGAAATTTACTTCCAAAGTTTTGAATTAAACATGATAGAAGAAGGCATCAGTTTGGAAAACTTTCTCAGAGCTCTCCCTATTAGAGTGGGCAGCCTACCTGATGTGTCAGAGGAAAGATAGTAGCTATTACTGACCAGACATATGTTGAATTGTTTGAGTCTGTACCGCATGTCAAGGTTTGACAGAACTGACATAGAAAATATACCTCACATTGTGTTAGAATTGAAAAGAACAGCTCATGTTCATTAGAAGGTGAGGCTCTTCAAAGAAGCTTCCTGGTGCAGCCCGATCTCCAGCTCACAGAGTAAAAAGTGTTTCCTATCAAGCTCAGTTAACTGATTCCTCTGGAGACACAGTCCCAACAGGGATTTGAAACCAGCATAAACTTGGTTACATGTACAACTTGTAGGATTTTGCCATTCTCTTTCTTTCTGATATGCTTTGTGTTCTTTCTAAAATATAGTCATTGATACCTTAAGTTTGTATAAGGTCTTTATGGGAAAATTTATTTGTAAAACACATAATGTTCCAATTATCGATTGCTATATAATATATCACTCCAAACTTAGTGGTATAAAACAATAAGAGTCATTTGTTGTTATTATCTATTGTGGTTCCGGGGGTCAACTAGGCCCAGCTAGGTAGTAATCTTTCCAGGTCCCTCAGGAATCTGCACTAGGAGGGTACCTGGGGCTAGAGCATTGCAAAAGCTTCCTTCCCCTCTCACATATCTGTTATCTTGTCTGGGCAGACCCACACAGTTGGGCATTGGTCTCTATTCCTATATACTCTCTCCTTATGGCCTCTCCAGCAGGATGGATTCAGGATAGTTGGGCTTCTCACCAGAGGTTCAAGGCTCCAAAGATTCATGTCCTATGAGGGATCACCGGGCAATGGCTGTGTTATCCGTCACAATCTAAGCTTCTCTAGGCTAGAAGCAAGTAGCTAAAGCAGCCCATATTCAAGGGAGGGGCATCAATTTTACCTCTTGATGGAAGGATTGTCAAGAAATTTGCAAACTTTTTTTTTAAACCATCACATATAATAATGATTATCTTTCATCATCACAGGACCTTATTGGTATTTGTAAGCCTACTTCACTTAGCCTCATATCATGCTTAATCATTGCCAAAAAAAAAAAAAAATCTGGCTAATGTAATGTACCAACAATTATAATACAGCGATACTTTTACTAATTTTTATGCTCTATTCAACTATCCTTTAAAATATACTTATCTAGAAGGAAGACTTAAGTGAGAAAACTGAAGATTTAAAAATTGTTGATTTCTAAATCAAGAAAAACTTATGTACTATTGCTTTTTCATTGAATTCAACTGACTTTTACAGAGTGACTGATAAAATCATAACACTGTACGAGAATACTGTGATTAATACAGCTTAGTGAAGACAGTTTTAAAATCATGAACAGAACTTAGTCCTAGTTCACAGTCTCTAAAAAGTTAGGGTTGTGTATGTTTGTATGTGTGTGTAAAATTAATTGACAAGGATTATTTACACATCATTATAGAAGTCACACTAATTAAATATAATGAAAAACATGTATTCAGTTTTGATATTTTCGATGAGGGTCAGGCAAGAGTTCCAAACAATCTTCTAAATCTACAATCAATCCAAAGGAAATTATAAACAATAGGCTTTGTATAGGGAGAGTAGGTGGATCATATTAGGTAATAATCACGTGGCTAATTTTTTCTTACTATAAATTATGATTTATGTACCATAAATAGCATACAAATGTTTGTAAATGACTGAATGAGACCTTACAAAGTATCACTGGGCAAAACCTATAATTGGCAACTCTTCTCTGATATGAGAACTCCAAGGATCCTTGGAGCCTGGGAACTGGGGACTTCTGGAATTATTTTCAAGTCTAAGTATTTGAGTTGTAGTTGAAAGAAAACAAGACCATCAATT
The DNA here is from genome assembly GCF_001604975.1 of Cebus imitator. NCBI lineage: Eukaryota > Metazoa > Chordata > Mammalia > Primates > Cebidae > Cebus > Cebus imitator. Next base: position 4,567,014 of record NW_016107346.1, on the reverse strand, counting down.
TTCTCTCATTTTTAAATACATGTGTAAGCTATGCCAATGGGTACTTTCTCTTTGGCTTTTGGTGTTATTTTGGTTTCATGAATTCATAAACATCAGCATCTCTACCTATTTTTTAAAAAAATTTACATGTGCTCAAATCCTTGTCATAGCCACTGCTTCTAGGGAAACATAAACTAAGTGTGATTGCAGTTCTGGGTTTTTGAAAGAGGTTCTTATGAATTTTTCCATGTGGGGATAACTTCTAAATAAGTTTCCAAGTATGAAAATTTTAAAGTTTTTGATAATTAAAGATACTGTCACAACCCAGACACAAACAGGCTTTTCAGGTGCTTTTCTTGTGAAGCTTTGCATTTAAACTGAAGATACCTTCTCGTAACGATCATGGTATCAACAGTAGGACGTCCCTACTATTCACAGGAGTGGGAATAATGGGAGTTAACAGGTGAGGCAGAAAAGAAGGGACATTTCAGAGATTCTCTGTAATAAACAACTGACTGAAAACTATAGCATCGATTCTTCTTGGTTGGATGAATTAATGCATATTCTGAAAGGCAGTGTTTTAGATTTCAAGTTACAGGTTTTCTAGAAGGAGCTACCATGGAAGCTAAGATTGATGTGCTCTAGGCCATTATTCTGGACTCTTCTCTGATAAGCCTGTGAGATAATTTTGTTGAGGTGTGATTATCCCAGCATTTCAGTTATGTTTCACTGGAAAATTTAAAATATTTTAATAAGCAACATTTGTTTGGAAGAGATATACCATCCGTGAACTTGGCCTATTATGATGTGAATCCTCTTTTCTGTTCAAAGGAGGTTTTCTCAGACACCTGTGGAGTCAGTGACTAACATGACACTTAAGTGGTACTTACTATGTTCCGGGTACTGAGCTGAGAAAAGTGTCATGTATTAATTCATTTAATCCTCACAGCTGGTCATTTAACCATTTCATCTACTTTAAAAACAAGACTCAGGAAGGTATAGTGACATGTGTAAGGGCACACACATATGATTTGGTGGAGCTTGGATTCGAAACCTGTCTGTCTTTAGAGTCCATGCTTTTGTGAGACTCCATCTTCAGCTGTTCCTCAGCAGTTCCTAGTTAAGCAGGAATGTGGGTCGGCAAGTCCATGATGACAGGGTTAGATGGATACTGGAATGTTCAGGAAGTTCCAGAAAGCACAGAGGATGAAAGGCTTGACTTCACCTTGGACATTTAAAAGCTCCAGAGGACAGCACCTTCATTTGAATTGGAAACAAAACAGTATTTTGTTTCCAGGGAACAAAATATTTTAGACTATTTTGAAAATCTGTATGAAGCTACAAGTACTTGTACTCAATTTTATAATCTAGGTAGCAGTAACTAAAAGTTGATTCTTTTAAAAGAGATTTACCCTTTGAGGTTGTCTAAGTAAATATTTTGCTCTCTGTTAAGTGTTCCTACTTGGAAGTGTAAATATCTGCTAACGTGTTTCTGTGAGTCTCTCTAACTTCAGAAAGAGTTCTAATCTCTTTTCTTCAAGTTCTTCATGCTAAATATTAATTCTCTGGGAAATTATATAGCAATATATTGGCCTCTACAAGCATAGATTCTTCATATAAATTAATGTATGTGGTTTTAATTTTTTGTTACTCATTTCTCTAGCTTGTAAGTATTTACTCATGTCCTGAGTGTAGGCTTTGTAGGGTTGGAAGGTTTGCATTCCAGCCCAGCTCCTACAGCACAGCACAGTGAAGCTGAAACCCACAGAATAGGGAATTTTCGATTGTTTTTAAGCTTTCTAGGAATGGTAGGTTATGATTTCCCTTGGCCTGTGATTTACCTAGTTTTATAAAAAGTATATTTCCTTTTATATGACTGACAAAATTGTTTCTGGTATGTTACCTGCTTCTTCAGAAAGGTTTGTTGGTGACTTAGTTCAATTATTAACCTGTGAAGTCTCTGAAGCAACAAATGCCTATTATTAATCATATCTTTTGTCCAGGAAATCCCCAATATCTTTTAGTTTTTTTTAAAGAAATATATTTTTTATAAATCAACACCAGATTGCAAGCCTCACTTTTATTTTACTGCTATGATCTTCCAGAAGTTTCTCAAAAGTATACCTGCTTATTGGTTTTGAAACATTACACTGAAACAGATGCTGGTATTTGCTAGAGTGTTGATAGGCCTGCTTTTGCAGAGCCCAAATAAAAGGGACTGAAACAAGATGGAGGTTTTTTGTTTATTTTGAGATAGGGTCTTACTCTGTCACTCAGGCTGGAGTGCTGTGGCACAATGTAGCTCACTGTAGCCCCATCTTCCTGGGCTCAAGCAATTCTCCCATCTAAGCCTCCTGAGTAGCCGAGACTATAGGTGTGTGCTACCATGCTTGGCTAAGTTTTCTATTTTTTTTTGTAGAGACTGAGTTTTACCATGTTGCCCAGACTGGTTTCAAACTTTTGAGCTCAAGTGATCCACCTACCTTGGCCTTCCAAAATGATGGGATTACAGGTGTGAGCCACTGTGCGTAGCCTGTTTGTTTTTCATGTTAAGGTCTGAACCAGAGGGCAGTTTAGAGTGACCCTACTCCATTTGGTTGTTGAGGTGTCCAGGATTATTTAATGTTATTACACCATGTCCTAAAGTGTTTGTATGTCTGAACATGGTTACAGCACCATGTCCTCATTCCAGGTGTGGGGAGGGAGAAAAAAATGGGAGGAAATTTTTCCCTTGAAGGACATAATGCAGAACTTTCATAAATCACAGATGCTCATGTTCTATTTTGGCCATAACTGAGACAGATGCCCATGTTTAGCTGCAAGGGAAGTTGGAAAACGTAGCTTAATGCAAGAGTTCAACCAACACACTCAGAGGTTGCTCTTGCCAAAAGGAAGAAAGGAAAACACGGTTATTGGAAACAAGTGGCCTCTGCCATAAAAGTGGCCTCTGCCATTGAAGGACTCTGCCATAGAAGGCCTGTTAGCAGCCTCTTCCATAGAAGGCCCGTTCATCATAGTTCACTTCAGAATATCAGGGTGTTGGCCGGGCGCGGTGGCTCAAGCCTGTAATCCCAGCACTTTGGGAGGCCGAGGCGGGTGGATCACGAGGTCAAGAGATCGAGACCATCCTGGTCAACATGGTGAAACCCCGTCTCTACTAAAACTACAAAAAATTAGCTGGGCATGGTGGCGCGTGCCTGTAATCCCAGCTACTCAGGAGGCTGAGGCAGGAGAATTGCCTGAACCCAGGAGACGGAGGTTGCGGTGAGCCGAGATCGCGCCATTGCACTCCAGCCTGGGTAACAAGAGCGAAACTCCTTCAAAAAAAAAAAAAAAAAAAAAAAAAAAAAAAAAAAAAAAAAAAAAAAAAAAAAAAAAAAAAAAAAAGAATATCAGGGTGTTCCTAAGTTTATGTCATGACAATTCTAATTTCTAACATTTAAGTTAACTTGTGGTTCATTTAGGCCTTCAGGTTTTTTTCTGAGGGTTTTCTAGCTATCAATTTATTTCTCACATTGTTTATGTTATATTCTAGTTGCTACTATAGAAAATTGATTATCTTGTGTTCAGTTCACTAACTACAAATATATGTGTACATATGTATAGTTTTATATGTATATGTATACATACAAATTAGTGTTATATACCTATACAGTAATACACATGCTTATGTACATATATACACATGTGTAAACACACACAAATCACACAAATGCAGGTTGAGTATTCTTTATCTGAAATGCCTTGATCCAGAAGTGTTTAAGATTTTGGATTGTTTCAGAGTTCAGAATATTTACATTATACTGGTTGGCCATCCCTAATCCAAAAATCTGAAATGCTCCGAGAGTATTTCTTTTGAACATGTTGGCACTCAAAAAGTTTAGGATTTTGGAGCATTTTGGATTTTCATATGAGAGATGCTCAACCTGTACATAATAACATGACTAGGGGTATTTTTAAAAATATTTTGTTCACCAAATCTTTTTTTTCTCTCATTTATCTTGCTGAACGCCTTTATCATAGCTTAAATTTGAATTTGCTGCTTCTGAAGAGTGCTTAAAATGGAAAGAGGAGGCAGATGCTGGAGTTTCTGGTATCTGCAGCCAGCTTCTCTTGTCACTGTGTTGGCTTTTCTTAATTTTTAAGCATATGACATATGACTAGTTGTTTTTTGTTTTTTGGTGCATTGCCTGATTGTGGCCCTAACTATTCCATTTTCATTTTAGTTATCCTGTATCATTTCTATAGTGTGTTTTATTTGTTTTTTCTTTATTTCTGGGTGACTAATATATACATTTATTTATTATACATGAATAAGGTAAACTTTACAAATTAAATGAGCATGTATATGTATAAAATAATAGCTTACTGCTACTCTAATATGTGACTTTGGGTGTATTAAAGTCGATTCTGTTTTGAGTTTTCATATGCTCTAAGACACATGCCTCAAAGTAAGTTACCTAACGGGAGTATCTGCTGTGCTAGGCTTCTAGAGGATTCCCTGGGGTGGGAGACTGCTTAGAAAGGAAACATGGAACATAAGCATGATATTATGTTATGGCCAACTAATTACAGACATCTGGTCAATTGACTAACAAGGTGTGTGTAAGACCCTGCACTGGGTACACAGTCAGAGAAAAGCTATCAATTCTGAATAGCTCCAGTATCTTCAGAATCAATTACTAATGCTAACATTATCTTCCAGTGTCAGATGAGAATGCAAGATTCACATGATGTTCCTAACTAATTACTATGACTCAATTGGTTAGTTTTGGGAGGTCTTAAATGACAAAACTTAATTCTGTGTTTCTGTATATGTAGTCAGTATTTTATAAAAAAGAAATTTGGTGAAGTGGTTCCATATGTGTTTCTATGAATTGAAACAAATGCCAGCCACTGGAAAAGATTTTTAAATGTCTTATTTGCTTTTCTAGCAGATGTGCTTGGAAGTGAGTGCAAGTCTCCCAACTAGAATACCAGGTCTTTGAGTATAGGTGGCATTATATCTTAGCCTAAAATAAATACTTTTTTTTTTCTTTTTTGAGATAGAGTCTTGCTGTGTTACCCAGTCTGGAGTGCAGTAGCATGATCTGAGCTCAGTGCAACCTCTGCCTCCCGGATTCAAGTGAGAAGTGATTCTCATGCCTCAGCCTCCTGAGTAGCTGGGATTACAGGTGTGTACCACCACACCTGGCTAATTATTGTATATTTAGTAGAGATGGCATTTCATCATGTTGGCCAGGCTGGGCTGGAACTCCTAGCCTCCAGTGGTCCACCTACCTCAGCCTCCCAAAATGCTGGGATGACGGGCGTGAGCCACAGCACCCTATCAAAGACTCGTTTTTATCCACCACGCCTATAGCTGTTTTTAAAATCCCTGTATTCAGACAATTAAAATATTTTTTCTTTAAATTTCCAGAAAATTCCAATGATCCAGGTTCTTCACTGAAGCTACCATATCATTATTCTTTGTGCAATGATAATGTCACTGATGACATAGCATCTTCCTCTGTCAGTGGAGCCTAAAGCCTGATTTACAATGAAGCTTTTTGGCATTGCTCTCTTTCTAAAATCCTCATTTGATGCAGGTTGTGGTTTACTTTTAGGGTTTGTTTCAGAGTCTACCCATGCAATACTCAGAGCAATGCCACAGCATGTTCTGAAGTCAGAGTTGGGTCTGTTTAGTCTAGCAACCTCATGAGGACCCTGTCTTATGAATTGCATGAACTCATCTACACAGTAAAAATGTGTATTTCTATAGGCATACTTAAATGTTTTTAAAGGAGCTGTGTTTCAGTTTTCCCTCTTGTAATTAAATGCTAACATATTTTGCAATTGAAAATAGGAAAAACTAGGTAGGTGGCAAGCAGGTGTTCAGGAATAATTATTCCCTTGGGCAAAAACCACTAATACCCCCCTGCTTCTTCTGCTAATAAATGAAGGACAAAACAATGGGGCCTTAAAATGAATGGGAATAATAACATTGAATCAATAATAACAGCTATCATGTGCTGGGCCTTGTTCTTATCACTTTACAGTGTATTCACTCATTGTATCATTATAGACTATGTAGACAGCAGATGTTATTTTCAATTTCCTTTTTAGATGGAGAGCTGAATCATAGAAAGGTAAAGCAGCTTGCACCAAACCTCACAGCTATAACTGGTAAAGGTGAGATTTGAAACTAGGTAGTCAGGTTCCCAAACCTGTATGCTTTAACCATCATTACAAGGACACAGTTCTTCTAAGCATTGCATATAAACACTCAAGAAGCTGCATTTTATAGCCATAGAAGAGCCATGTCACATTGATGAAGTGTGCTCCTTAGCAGGCTCTCAAATGTTATACCAGCTCACTGGCTTGGGTAATTAGTCCGTCCCCCTTTCATTGGTTCAGTTGCATTGGGCCAGTGTTCATTTCTCACACCCAGGAACCACTCTCAGTTCTGTAATTCTGTTGAATGCATGCCAAGCTATGGAGCTTCCTTTTTTCTGCAGAAGTTGTCGGCTCAGGATTCCTATTTTCTTGATAGCATTCAAGGGATCCTGCAAAGTCAGCAGAGTGTTCTACAAGTCTACTTTGAGGACAAACTCATTGACATGTAACAGATTCTGAGGATGGTGTCTGGACATTTTCATGCCATTTGTTACTAGTTGAGTTGAAAGAATGCTATTGGGACCTACAGCATTAGCATCTAAGTCCTTTGCTGTGTCATAAAGGATGGATGTAAAATAGAATGAACTATGAAGGAAGGAGGTAGGAAGTATGATATCATTCTCTCAGGGCGTAAAGTAGATTTTCAGTGTACATTGTACATTTAATATGCATAAAGCACTTCTGGTACATATGAGGTTAAACCATATAAAATACCATTTTTGTGGGTCAAAAACAGTGGACTAGCAGAAATTTCATCCACACACATGCACAAATATATAGACACATGCACAGTGTATACACTGTGTAAAATATTTATGTTGTTATTTTAGTTAATAAAACAAATGGACAAACTCAAAATTACCCAGTGGAATTGGGCTTACCCTCCAAAGAACATTAAAATCTTGTATGACTGAAATTAGAGACTCTTAGGACCCATTCTTAAAATTCTATCAGGAAAGAATGTTTTACAGACAAAGACTTGCTTTTGGAATACTATGCCTGCTACCCTATTCTCAAGGCAAAATTTACACATTGAAAGAATGAGAATACATGTGAAGTTTTTTGTTTTCTATGTTCAAATCAGGAGAAGGACAATATCCAAAGCTGACGTATTGAGGTTTTTTGTTTTTTGTTTTATACCAGTCTGCTGAAGGCAAAGCCTTTTCTCTTGGCAGGCTTATGCCTTTTGCAAGGTTTTGTGGTTAGGGGCGTGCCTGTGCTGCAGTGATGTGAGTGAGCAGTTTATCAGCACCATTTTTCTGACAGAAGTTACTGAAGCATGGTGTCTGAGTCCACCAAACCATTACATCGTCAGTTACCAGGCACCTCACTAAAAGGAGAGCTTTGGAATATTTTGATCCTAAACAAAGAGCTTGTTTTTGGAATAAAGTGGTGTTATTTTGTTTTGTTTTATTAAATAAATGAAGGCAAATGCTCATAGGAGATGGAAACTTACCTTCAGTTTCAGGCAAATAGCCCTTAAACTAGAAGAAGTATATGGAAATACCTGGCACCTTACTAACATATTCTGTGAATTTTTTTGTGTTTGTCTCATATGGCTTAATATCACTTCACTCTGCAGAATTATGGAATATAAAGTAATACTCATCAAAGCAGCACAGGTAAGACAATTGGCCCAAGAATTAGCAAATGTAGGATTTGGGCTCATGTGTCCCATTTAACCATGGACTTTTTTGGACTTTTTTCTCCTCATCTGTAAAACAAGTGATTCAAGACCATGAACTGGAAGATGTGGTTGGGTGCTGGGTATCTGTTCTTAGGAGGCTCTAGGATTTCTGGCAGCTGAACTGGCAGAGGAACACAAAGCATTTGACCTTGCTCCCATCTTTCATAATGCCTGGTGCTGCCCTTGGTATTTAAATGAACATGATTCTACTGACTTGCTGTCAGCGGGACTTGCACTCTGGGCTGCTCTCCAGTGGCAGGGAAGGATTTATGCTCATTCATCGACACTTGCTTTCCCAGATGCCTCTGCTCCCACTTTCTACTGTCAAACTGAGCAAATTTGCCAAAGTCAGTGACAGAGTTTATTTGTTCTTTGCAAACAGGCTAGAGTGGGAAAACCTAAATGTATCCCCAAATAGACAGAATTTAAGTGTGATATATATTAACCAGAAAATTCTGTAAATTTATAGATTATGTGCTAGTTATCTCTTGTGGTATATTATCAGTAAGCAAATGCACTGGACACTATTTTAAGTGCTTTCTATGTAGTATCTCATTTAAACTTCATGACCATTCTATAGTATGGTAAATATGATTATCCTAGATGAGAAAATGGAGATGCTGAAAGACTAAATGACTTGCCTGAGGTTACACGCAGCCACTCAGGGGCAAAGCCAAGGTTTGAGCAGTTGGACTCCAGTGACAGTGCTTATAACTGCTACATTGTTCCTCTCTTTGGCTAATAGTGCTCCCTACCTGTCTTTTGAGGTAGGAACTCTCTACTCATAGCCAAAGTTAGGAATTCTAGTCTAGGATATCAACCCAATTAAGAGGAACTATTTGTGTGCAAACTTTCCCGTGTATAAGTATGTGAAAATAGCACATACATGATTAGAACCATACTTGCTTAACTTTTGGGGTTCTTATTTGACTAAAATACTTATGCAGCTGCTTTGGGAGATACATAGCTGTGGCACAGATGGCTAGATGATCACTAAAAATACACATACCTTTTCATGGTGTAGGGCGATTGCTGGCAAATGTCTTCTCAGTGAGGAACTACATGACCATTTCTCACCAATAAAATGTGAAAAGTGATGTGCGTCACTTCCAGGCTGACATGGTTACGGATGTGTGCTTTCCTCACCATCTTTTCCCCACTCCCTGATTGAATGGCGGGAATTCCAGTCACGTGTTGGAGATTATGAAGCCAAAGGCATTGGAGCCTGATTCCTGAATGATTACCTGCAGGAAAGCCCTCTGACCAGGAATACCCACATTGGATTTTCACATGAGTAAGGATAATCTTGCAGTGAATTAAGGCACTGAGTTCTATGTTCTAGAGTTACTTTGCCTAACTACTGCCAAAAGCTCAAAAGTAAAAAGGTATTGTTGCTGTAATCTAGGTGGGGATTCTATGAATGTCCAGCCTTTACAATAGTGAGTAAGTCAGTGAACTTAGCAATGTCTTCTGTTAGGTTTCGATAAAGAAAATTTTTATTTCATCGCCTCAGAGCAATGTTTTCCAACTAGGGGCAATATTGTACTTATCTCTAGGGAACATTTGACAATGTTTGGAGACCTTTTTTGTGGTCACAACTTATGAGAGGTCACTACTAACATCTAGTGGGTAGAGGCCAGGGATACTACTCAGCTTATACCCTTATAAGGATACCCTTATAACCTAAAAAGTGTCTGGCCTAAAATGTCAATAATGCGGAAGTTGAGAAACCCTGGCTTAGGAGCATGTTTGCAGTCACAGGTGTGAACATCTTTACTGTGTTCTTGTGACATGTAGTTCAATTGAACTGCTAGAGACCCTGTCTACCCCCTGCTCTGTCTGCATTGGGTCTTTCTTACTGTATATACATCATTCAGGGCACATATTCTTTACAACAAGACTCATTTGGTTCTCATATGGCATTCTGTGGTGGTATAAACATTGAACGGAATAGAAAACATTGACATTAAAGCTAGATCTTTCTGTTAACAGCTATATAATTTGGGGCAAGTTAATAAGCCTCTATAAGCTTCACTTCCTTCACCTATAACTGGGAATAATATCATCTGCCTCATAGATTTATAAGCATTAAATTGAATGATATACATAAAACATTTACTATAATCACTAGCATATAACAGGCATTCATTATAAATATTCTTTTCCTTCCCAGGACTTCATAAATGTGACAAAAATAACTTATTAACAAGATCTGAAACCATACAGTGAAATAAATTAGAAATAATTTACTGAGTGCCATAATGTACGGACCCATATTTTTATATATTCTTGCTTTATTGGCTGAATCAATAACTGGTTTCCAAAAGAGAAAAAAGCCCACTAAAGTTAATATTCAGCTCTAACTCATGCCATTCCGGTTGTTAATTCCAGTCCCTTCTTAAAGAGTTGGTGAACCTTTTTTCAGCAGTGACTTAGAGAAATGTTACTATCCTGAAACAGGTCCAAATTCTTTCTTCTGTGGTCATTCTGGTTCTGTGTGGTCTTTTGTTCTTTTATATCCTAGGCTAGTCTATGACCCAGACCTACCTCTGCCCCATGCTTTCGCATGCATAGCGGCTTATGTCCTTGTAGCAAGGTCAACAGGCCATTGCAGAAGATTCTCAGGTGCTCTTGACAATGGTTCAGACACTGAATTTCAGACTCTTCATACAATTTTCTATAGCCATACCTATTTCTGTACCAAATGCTATCGACACAGATTAATGCAGTGCTAAGCCTTAATGAATGAAAGGTCTATTCATCAATACTTGCACTACAGACGTCTTTTCCTATTACTTGGGGAGTGTTTACTTTGCTCCAATGCTATAATAAATGTTTTCAAAATAGCCCTGGAATTTCATGGAAAAATAGTATTTTTATATCAGTGGTTATAATTTTTTGGTGACACAGCATACATAGTAAAAATATATATGCACATCATTTGGTGCTGGAGGTAACAAGCTGGGACCTTGTACTCTTGAGGTCTCACCCAGCCAGGCCAAAGGGTCAATATTTAGGCAGACCTGTCACAACCGTTCATGACATGCTGACTTGCTGAGGAGCTCCATTCTAGACTGTCTTAGTGTTGAACCATAAAAAAGACCATTTTAACACAAAGTCTTAGATACCTCCCTGTAACCCTCAATATCCTAAATAGTTCACATTAAAGTCTTGTCCTTTACTCTTAGGTTTTGTGTTGTTATATGAATTGTCACTTTATCTTCAGGAGCTTGATTCGTGTTTCACGATTGTCCCTGATGGCTACACTTGAGTGTATCCGTGTATACATGAGTAGATCTGGTCCCCACCCATAGTTGTTCTCCTCCTGTCTTGGAGATTGCTTAGTGCTCCTGTGCTGTCTTCCTTCAAGCATGATGCACATCGTAATTATTCTCTTTTGTTTCAGGAATGCATATCAAGTTCTATGCAATTAATGCCATTACAAGGCAAATGCAGAGCCCTTCCTGGCATTGCCAGTGCATCTGTAACACTGCAGAAGCAAGCACTGTAGTAATTTATGTGACTTAGGAACTTCTTTTTTCTATGACTGTTAAAATGGCATTTTAAAACGAAGACGTTATTAGCCAAGAAAAAAGGTCTTCTGGAGAACAGCTGACTGCCTACAATAATCCTGGTCAGAGTGAATTGGCCTCTTGTAGAGGCCTGTTGAGGGCAGCAGAGAGAGATTCAGAAGGGTGAGGCAAGGGTGGTAGAGCAGCAGGATCCAGTGGAAACATTTGGAGCCTTTAGCCTGAAGAAAAGTAGTCCAGAGGGCTGCAGGAAGTTATTTTTAGCCCCCTGAGGAAGAATTCCTAAAACTGATCTTAAATTCTTCGGTCAACAGAACAAAGACTAAAGAGTAAAAAAGATAGTCACAAAAAGAAATACAAACAACACATTTAAAAATTGGTTACTAGTGTCAACAGTTAGGTGTTATCCTCCCAGAAGATTTTCTGTGTAAACCTAATGCTACACCTATATACATACATATTTTTATTACGCATATATATATTTAAGAATAGTTTTACAAAAATGGGATTATGGCTCATCTATTTTCCTTAAACTGGGAGTCAAATTTGGATTTCATATAGCAAAGACATTTTAAGAATTGGGAGTATCTAGGATTCCCAATGGAATAGTATCACCAGAGGAACAGACTGCCTCATGAGTAGCAGACTTGCCATGAGTACAACAACATAAGCCAGAATTGCCTATTCTATTTAACAGTTGTCCTGGTACCTGACCACTTTAATGTCTTCAGCAAAAGGGTATCAATGAAAAGACATTCCTCCCATTAATGTTAACAAAATAATTATAATGCTGGGCTCCACTGGCAGAATATACTCCCACAGAGAAATAGGATATATCTAAGCTTTCCTTACAAATGTGCAGAACTCTGTGAATAATCAACATGCCTCTCATTGTTAAAATCCTGCCCTTTATATTTTTGGAAGTGTGAGAATGTATGACATATTATAAAAATTTAATAAATTAGGCTGGGCGCGGTGGCTCACGCCTGTTATTTTTCTGCCTGGACTCTTTTCTCTCAGATCTTCATGGGGATGTTTCTTCTCATCATGGATATAACCTCCTTGCAGAGGCCTTTCCAGTCCCAGGCCATCCTAATCAAAGCAGCTTCCTTCAACCTTTGGCCTCACTTTCTATCTACTTTATATTTTTAACAGCATTACTTATATCTGACCTTCTCATTGATTGATGTAGATGTTAACATTTCATGGGAAGTTTGTAACCATTAAATTGCACATTTGTCAAGAATGATCCCTGATATTCATTAATGACCTGCTATGTGCTTCTTCCTATCCTAAACACTGCATGCATTAGTGCATTTAACATTCACAATAATCTTATGAAGTAGGAACTATTATCTTCATTTTATGTATGTGTAAACTGAGGTAGAGAGAGGCTAGATAACTTGCCCTTGATCCCAAAGCTGTAAGTAACATAATGAGAATTCAGATCCATCTATTTTCATGCCAAGATCTGTGATATAAATCATTAAGGGGGAAAAAAACAGCGATTTAAGCTGTGTGCCCATATTTTCTGGGGGCACAAAGAGGGATTTGGTGGGACAGAACATCTTCTCAAAGGCACCACCTGGAGAGAACCAACATTTTGTTTGCTCTGGAGTGTTGAGAATTTAAAGGTTTGACTTTTTGATGGCTTGAGCAGTTAATAGATCACACACAGTGAGGAATTCATCTCATTTTGCATTGAGTGTGCAAAGCATTCATAAATGATAAAGAACTGCATTATGGGTCTGTGTAAGTCTTAGAGTAAGACTATAATTTTTTTTTCTTTTTTTTTGAGATAGATTCTCACCCTGTTGCCCAGGCTGGAGTGCAATGGTGTGATTTTGGCTCACTACAACCTCCACCTACTGGGTTCATGTGATTCTCCTGCCTCAGCCCCCAGAGTAGTGGGGATTACAGGCACCTGCCACCACACCCAGCTAATTTTTTGTATCTTTAGTAGAGACGGCATTTCACCATGTTGGCCATGCTGGTTTGGAACTCCTGACCATGTGATCCACCTGCTTCAGCCTCCCAAAGTGCTGGGATTATAGGCGTGAGCCACTGCTCGCGGCCAAGAGTGTAACTTTCTAAAACTTGAAGTTTATAAATAACACGATACGTTAGTTTACTCATTAATGAATTTGTAATCTAGAATGAATTTAATTTGATTAAATTTTAATTATGATTAAAGCAAAATAAGGAATATACACTGATCTATATTTTTTCCCTTTGACTTTCCCCTTAATCATTAAAGCCATGGCCTTAATGGATTACTGGCAAGGGAAAGCAGATTGTAACACATTTTGCAGCTAGAGAGAGCAGGTGTTTCCCACCTGTTCAGTTCCATCTCTGGGATGAACTTTGCCTTTATTACATGAATCCAGAGCACACACTCCCAGCTTGTTAGTGCTCCTGTGAACTGTTGATTGGTTGCTGGCAAGCCTGAATAGGCCAGCACAGGAGCCAGTCTGCCTAGAAATCCTGAACTGAGTCTAACCTGTTCTCAGCAAATTCCATCTCTGCCTCTCTTCTCAGCAAATTCCATCTCTGCCTCTCTGGTGAGTCCTCACGGCAATCTTGTCTCCTGCCTATTACTTCCCAAATAAAGAGACAAAAAGTCCTTGGAAGTGTTATACTAATGATTTTATGTATAAAACCTCTCTCAGAAATGTTTCTGTTTTTCCTGGAAGAGTGTGATTAGAAAGGCTGATATGTAACCCCACAGAATGAAAAGTAATATTCAGCTACAGTAGATACTGGGTGCCTTCAAATCACAACAGGTCAATAAATTCCATCCACATGGGTATCCCAGGAATAGTTCTATACAACTGGATTATAAATCAAGTATTTGAGGGAGAAGCTGTTCGCTAATTGCCCAAAACATTGCTTGAGTCTGAACCTCCTTCTCATTCCCACAGCGACTCTTTTTTAGGATTTTATTATTTATTTCCTACTCTACTTTTCAAACTCAGTGTGCCTACCAAGCACATGGAGCTCTAGATAACACACAGATCCTGAGTCAGCAGGTGTGAGATGAGGCCCAAGATTCTGAATTTCTAGCCAGATTCCAGGAGATGTGTTGCCATTTGTCCACCAAATCACACATTGTAGAGAAAGATCCTAGCCCAGTACTTTCCAAGACAGAGGAGGCCTCAAAATCCTCTGTAGGCATGTGAGAACACAGATTTCTAGGCCCGATGGCAAGAGATTCTGATTTAGTAGGTCTAGGACGGTGCCCCAGAATTTGTATTTTTAACAATTTCTCAGGTGAAGCTGCTGCTGCTGGTGTGGGAACCCCACTTTGAGAACCACCATCCTAGATTATTGTACTAGCCTGTGCCTTCTCTCTGTCACCTCTACTTCATTATTTCACTGTCACCAGAGTTATCCTTTAAAATTCTAAAAATGATTACTTTGTACACTTTCATTGTTTAAAAACTGCTAACGATTTAGGATACATCCAGGCTCCTTGGCATGCTGTAACCAACAGTTAGAAATAAGCAGCTAAGAAGTTTTTCAGCGGCCTGCCTCAATGGTTATCTCAATAGCTACTGTGACACATAGGCCATCCAGTTCACATGCCTGTATTTATCAGTGATTTAGAGAATTGTTTATTTCAGGAACTTGTGCTGACTACAAAAGCATTTGTTAAAAATGAATAAACATATACTATAGAATGATGTGTGCAGACTTTTTAGTAATCATAACAAGACAATACCAAGTACAAAGCCATCATGCTTTGTAGGATATCAGGACTGGCAGACATGCTGGTTGATATCAGGATTCCATTGTCAACTTCCATGTCCAATGTCTTCAGAAACTGGCTAGTGTCAAGCCAGAGAGAGGCTGTTCTGTCCTGCTCTGACCTAGCCTTCACGTTGCTCTGCCCTACTTCTGTTAATTGTCTTCTGTGAGATCCCATGCCATTTCTTCTCCAGGCTACTAGATGCAAAGATTGTTTGTTGTTGCCAATGTTTGTTTTGTTGTGGGGATCTTGGTCCTAATTCTTTTTCTTTGAATCTGTAAATACTCCAAGTGCAGTCCATAAAGAAGCTTGACTTGCCTCCAGAATGCACTGCCAGATGCTAGCTTCCAGCTTTACTAACCAACCCGAGAGATGGATTTTGTGGGTTTGTTTTGTCTCATAGTTTGTGCCAACTGGGCACTGTGTCCTTAGTCCACCCTCTTCTTTGCACACAAGTACAAAAGGGAACATTTTATTCTGCTCCTTTGGGTGGGAACAGTCACTTTATTTATGGGGTGTGAGCTAAAATTTGATTTCTCTATTGCATAGTGCTCTGGCTTTATCTGTGTACATCCACATCCTTTATTATTTTGCCATTTCATGCCCAAGATTTTCTAGGCTTCTCATGGTGTTCCAGCCTTTTGTATCTTCAGTATTCCTTTCCAGCTTCACCTCCCAGTACTGCGGCCCATCTACTCCAGCGATCCCCTGAAAAATCACATCCTCTGTAGTACATCCTCTCCCAGTGCTCACCCCAACAGGAGTAAGCCCACACATGCAGGCCTACCCAGATCCTAAACTCAATCCTGTTAAGCCTAATGAAAATCGGGTGGTGTGTCTTGCAAAGGCTATTGACTTTAACTCCTCTCGGTTTCACTTTTGTCTGGTTTTCAGGAATCAGGGAAGTGTTTGCCGCAGGCAAATGTTTGAACATTCAGAACAGTTAAAAGAAGAAAGGATATAAGGGTTTGTGAAAGCGAGTGCAACTGATGGAGATTTGGCAAGCCTAAAGGAATTTTTGCCGCTTTAATGATCTTTGTTTTCTTTTTGCAACATAACCTGAGGCAATTAAAGGCAGAAAACTACTCTAATCAAACTAGCAATTATTTTTTAGTATACTTGGTACAATGCATATTCAGTCTCCATGTTTTTAGAATTTTTGAAAAGTAAAGAGGTTTCAAACTGTCAAAGTTGGCTCTTCTTTCACTCTTCACACCTTAGTAGGAAAAAGAAAAGAGCTGTGCTGATTGCTCTGGGTCCTTTTATGCACTGACACAGATGCATTGGAAGGATTTGAAATGTGCTGCAGTTTGAAACTTGGGTTCCTTTTACTCTTTATTTCCTTTTGTGCTTTCACTCATTGATAACCCTTGATTGATAATGTTTAAGTCAGGGCATAAGCCTGGGGTTTAGAACATTGATGTTCTCAGTGAATGACCCTAACCTTAAAAGGGAACTAAAACTCATCAGGCCTCATGTTTAGAAATAGTTTATTTTTAATGAGGCCCATGTTAATGAGCCGCAGCCCTATTCCTCAGGGCTGTGGAATGGAAAGCCTTGAGTAGCAAATGATGTTAGTTGCCTGGCCAGGCCATCTTTCTGGTCCAGACAGTGTTCCCCAGCTGTGACAGGTGCTGCCCTGGGCATTGTAGGATGTTTAGCAGCACCCCTGCACTTGACCCCCTAGATGCCAGGAGCATCCCACCAGGGTGACATACAAAATATTCCCAGACTTTGCCAAATGCCTGAGGCTGGAAAAAGGTGAGGTGGAGGCAGTGGAAGGCAAAATTGCCCTCAGTTGAGAACCATTGCTCTCGAGGGATCCTGAAAGGGTGCTGGGCAAAAGCTGACTCTCTTCCTAAGCTGATCCAAGCACAAAGAAAAGTAGAAGCATCTGCAAAATGAAGACTACATTCTTTTCATAATATCACTGTTTCCTCTCCACCCAATTTTGGCCAGTTTTTAGAAAATGACATCTTCCTCAAGCACCTAAACTCACAGAAGAGAGAAATGCCATGGCTTTGGCTTTGAAGGATTCAGTGAGGTTTGGTATAGTCTTCACATAAAGAAGCCAAGGGTATTTGTGTTTTATGATAGGTCTTGGCAAGATACAAAATTACAAGAGAGGTTTCATAGTGTCCCAGACTTCTATGTTGTTTTGTTTTGTTTTAGGTGGAGTTTCGCTCTTGTTGCCCAGGCTGGGGTGCAATGGCATGATCTCGGCTCACTGCAACCTCCACCCCTGGGGTTCAAGCGATTCTCCTGCCTGACCCCCCTGAGTAGTTGGGATTACAGGCATGTGTCACCACGCCCAGCTAATTTTGTATTTTTAGGCTAATTCTGGGGTTTCTCCATGTTGGTCAGGCTGGTCTTGAACTCCCGACCACAGATGATCCACCTGCCTCGGCCTCCCAAGGTGCTGGGATTACAGACATCAGGCACCATGCCCAGCCTTTATTGTGTTTTTTAAAAGAAAATAACTTATTGATTATAACTGCCAGACATTATAAAGATGGAGATAGTAAAACTATTCAGATTGTCACCCTAAACTGCAAAGCTGACTAATTGCAGCCTTTTCTTGCTAACAAATTTCACCCTTCTGTGTTTTCTCTCCCTCTGTTTTTGCCTGCCTATATGACTCAATCCTTTATATTTACCCATGTTGAAAGGCCTACATGCAATGAAGAAAATTAAGCAAACCTGATTTTCAAGGAGAATAATTTTAAAACTATGATTTTGACATTTTAAGAATGTTATACTGACCTTGTTCTTGATCAATCATGAAAATTAGATGTGGAGATGTACACCAAAGCAAGGCCCCTAGCTTAATAAGATGTAATTTATACTGTTTCCTAACATTTCTTTTTTAGTCCACACAGCTCACATTGTACCTTTTCTCAAAGTAATCATGAGTTATAATTTAAATTGTTAAATACACTGCCTCAATCTTGTATTTTGTTGTTACATTAATCAAGTCAGTGACAAGCAAAATTCTATCCAAGGACTCTTAACCTGCCTTGCAAGAAAAGTAATGTTCACTTTTTAAATGAGCCATTAAATAAATCCACAGACTTTTTGAGTAAATAGTATTTCATTTTTGGCACATATTACACTAAG
>NW_016107346.1:4540434-4548780 GCF_001604975.1 Cebus imitator | reverse complement strand
AAAAAAAAAAAAAAAAAAAAAAAAAAAACCTCCTTGCCCCAAGAGCTCAAATTGCATTCAACAGTTGCTTTTGGAACCCCAAAGAGAGCAGCAAATGGTAAGAGTTATGTCTCTTGAAGGCTTCTTGAGTTCCAAAAGGCAATTTTCTTCCTCTCCAGAAAGAAATCAAAGAGGAAAAAAACAGGAATCATCTGAAAGATAACTTGAGAAGTAAATCATAACTCAGTGGAAAGCTAGCTAGTTAGACAGATAGAAGGAAGATACAGGCTTTCTAGAGAAATTGGGATTTTAAAGCATTTATGGAGTAGGGAAGAAATGACTGTAAACAAAGCCAAGTGCTAAATATAGAAACTGTGGAAATAAATAGCCCATGCTTCCAGGATAGCCTTAGCTTTGATGTTAAGCAGCAAAGCAAATCCAGAGGGTACCTGTTTAAAGCTATAAACAGAAGAGAATTAAGAATATGCTGATTGAAGGAAACAAATGTGTTTTACCTTGGGAATTACCGCTATATTGTGCTATTTATGGAATAAGAGACAATAATGTCATAGCAAGCAAAATTCTAGAGTTCATAGTGGAAAAAAATATGCTGGTCATTGTCTTGAAGTGTCTGTTTCATATTTTGTTGTAAGGGAGCTTTAGAAAGGTACGTGCCTTATTCTGACAGTGCTAGCTAACTGATAAAGCAGTCAAGGACATGAACTCTGATAAGCAGACCCGAAACCAAACCAGAAGGCAGAAAAGGGAAAGGATGAAGTCTCCAATTGGAGCTAGGTGATGTGTCTAAAATAAATTTCATGTGTGCCTTTCTTTTATATTTCCTTGGATCAATTTTCATGGAAATTTCCATTAGTGGGGTGACCTAGGTAAGTAATGGATAGATAGCTGGTAAGTTGAGAATATAGCCATATTAGGGGAACTGGAATTGCCGAAAAATGTAGGTGGAGTTGTCCATGAAAATATTGCTATACTCATTGTTTCTTTTAGGGCTATTTATAATGTTACTATAACAACCAATGAATGGATTTAGGCCTTAAAGATAAGATGAAACAAAAGACGATAAATTTTTAAAGTTAATTTTTTAATTGAATTATATAAAGAAATATCTATAAAATCTCAGGGTTGCTTTAGTTTCTAGTGGCTAGAAGACAAAAAGAGCCTGGCTTCTTAAGAAGTCAGGTAGTAAGATGGTAAATCATGGCACTGGAGAAAAATATTGGGAGTATGTTGGGGAAAGATAGGGTTGCAAACACTGCAAGTTTCTGTTGGGGAAGAGGTGTTCATAGTCATGACTGCAAAGATGACCTTCTGGAAGAATCTAGGAAGCAGGTCATAGGGCAATTCCAGAAAGAGGGAGAATTATTAAATGACTCCACTGTCTTTCAGCAAATGCTTGCCTGATTACGACAGAACTTGCAACTTTTGCTAATATAAACATGTAGGAAGGATTGTACTTCTAAATAGAGAGACCTTGTAATTGATCTTGTGTCTATTCTCCCCTTATACTTCCGGCATCCCTTGCAGCTAGATGTGCCTCTGAGCTAAATTCTGGCCAAGAGGTATCAACAAAATCCTGTGAGAATTTGGGGATCTTTTCTTAAAGGTAGGGACATGGGCTGCTTCTTCCTTTCCTTTTTGCTGCAGGCTGAAATGTAGCCAAGAAGAATTGCATTGGAGTAGACATCTCTACCATGAGGGAGATGCTGCATACTAGGGATTGAGAGGTTGTCAGAGAGAAAAACCTGAGACCCAAACAACTCTATGATGCAGTCCTAGCAGTCTGGCCTCCTACTTCCAGGCTTCTTTCACGTAAAAGAAATAAGTCTCTATCCTGCCTAAGATACTGTTATTTTGGCTTTTTTAGAAACTTACAGCTGAGCTGAAACTTAACTCATACACATTCACTACGATTATAAGTAGAATAAAAGATACTTAAGTCATATTTAGCAGTTGGTTTTATTTCCCCAGTTCATACTGAAACTAGAACAATATATTTGCTTAAAAACAGAAATCAAAATCAATCAAACATAATTGATTGAATATGGATTGCAAAGAAGTATAAAATGGAATTTTGGCCCCGAAGTGGCTTTCTTCAAAATGAAGAAACATTTATATATTTGTGTATATATATATGTGCATATATATACACATATGTGTGTGTGTGTGTATATACACATACACATATATATACACACACACATATACACATATATATATATATATACACACACCCATGCACTACACACATATACATACATAAAATAACAATATTAAAAACTCCATTGTGTAATAGTGTAATAGAACCAGTGGTGTACAGAAAATAAAACCCTTGGGAATTCAGAGGAAACAGCTGAAAGAGATGGAAGTTTGGACAGAGAACCTGGTTGTGAAGATTAAAGGAAAGATTAGGTGACAAGAAGAGGAAATAGGACACAGTGAATATATTGTCAATAAAATGAAAGAGTTTTATGTTGATATCTTAATATGACATATTTACAGTCACAATTCAGTATAAAGGGTCTTTTGCTAGCATTCATGTCTTTCATCTGAGCTTAATACAACGTATAAGTTACCATGATAGACCTCACTGTTCCACAGGTAGTGTTTTCAGGAAAACTGCAATTAGTGTCGGAATTTCTTCTATGAAGAGTCCTGCTATTTGTCTTCAACTTGCAGTTCTGTGGTCAAAGGAGCTGAGTGAATGATTGCAGTATAGTAATTGTGTCTGCAGAAGATATAAGCAAGGTGCTTTGTTAAGCAAAAACATTATTTGGTTTTGTTTTATGGGTTTGTTTGTTTTTGCTGGCAGCTTTGCTAGTCAAGACTAAAAAATTAGGGCATTTAAATAAAATATTGGAGTAAGAATAGTGGTTGTTGGCCGGGCACAGTGACTCATGCCTGTAATCTCAGCACTTTGGGAGGCCAAGGCGGGTAGATCACGAAGTCAAGAGTTCGAGACCAGCCTGACCACCATCCCTACTAAAAATACAAAAATTATCTGGGTGTGGTGTCAGGTGCCTATAATTCCAGCTACTCAGGAGGCTGAGGCAGGACAATCACTTGAACCCAGGAGAAGCAGGTTACAGTGAGCCAAAATCACGCCACTGCACTCCAGCCTGGGTGACAGAGTAAGACTTCGTCTCAAAAAAAAAAAGAAAAAAAGAATGGTGGTTGTTACAATTTCTTATATAATTAAATATACTCTTACTGCATGGTCTAGCAGTTGTGCTCCTAGGTATTTACCTAACAGATTTGAATATTTATGTCCCACAAAAACCTGCATGCAAATATTTATATAAGCTTTATTCTTAATAACCCCAAACTGGCAGCCACCAAGATATTCTTCAATAGGTGGACAAACTGTGATATATACAATAAAATACAACTGAGTGGTATAAAGAAATTAGCTATCAAACCTTGCAAAGAAATGTACAAACCTTAAATGCATATTGCTATGTGAAATAAGTCAGTCTGAAAAGGCTGCAGCTTGTATAATGCCATTTATATAATATTCTGAAAAAATCCATAGACCATTTTATTATAAATCAGTCATTGAATGAATAAATAACTGGGAAGAATACACAATTCTCCCATGTAGGTTACCCAATAATTTATGTAGATAATATCCCCTCAAGGAGGTGGAGCATAACTGCCTTCCCTTAAGTGTGGGATTCATGTACCAACTTCCTTCATAAAAAGCACAATGTGGAAAGAGGGGATAAAGAGTAACTCTGTGGTGCAGAAACTGACAAACACTGCCTCAGTCAGCTGATCAAGAATAATCTCATCAGTATTGTCAGGTTGATAGTAGGTATCTTTGACCTGATGTGATGAAAATGGCACTTTAGCTCTGTGGTCTTTCTCCCAAAACCCACAACTTCAGCCTAATCGTGAGAAAAACATCCTGTACCCATATCAAGGGATATTCTACAAAATACCTGAGTAGTTATCCTCAAAACTGTCAAGGTCAAGAGTAACAAGGAAAGAAAAAGAGAGACCTTAAGATGACAGAAGGACTAAATGCAATATGGTGCCCTGAATGGGCACAGAAAAAGAACAGCAGGTCAAAACTAGGAAATATGAATCAAGTATCAATATTGCTGTAGTCATTTTATCAAGTGTATCATAGTAATGTAAGATAACCATAGAAGAACTGCCTGTGACATATATGGAGATTCTCTGTACAACTTTTCTGTAAACCTAAAATTATTCTAGAATAAAAGATTATTTAAAAGAAAAAGACAAAAACTAAACATATAATGGTGGTGGCCAGGGGCTGGGAGTGAGGTTGGGGAATGGACAGTTACTGCTCAATGTGAACAGAATTTCTGTTTGAGAAGATGTAAAAAGTTCCTGAGATTTATGGTGGTGGTGGTTACACAACAGTGTGAATATACCTAATGCCACTGAGTTGTACATTTAAAAATGATTAAAATGGTAATTTGTATCATGTATATTTTATCACAGTAAAACAAGAATTTCAAGAAGAAGCTCAGATACACAGAAAATTAGAGAAGAAAAACATCAGAAGGACTATAAACAAAATTTAAAAGTAGACCAACAAGAAAGCAGTGGAAAAGGAAGGAGAGCTGGGTAAGATGTACAGGGCCAAACACTCCCATTACTAGGACACCAGGAAAGAAAACACCTGTTTAGAAATCACAGAGAATAAATTAATACTCACAGTTTACTCTTAACTTTCTAATTTTTAAATTGTACACACCCTTTTCCAAAAACCTTACAACAGAAGGCAAGAAATACAAAACTTTTTGTTTATTAGTAAGTTAAATTTGATATTCAAAGTGGAAAAACGGAACAAAAAGTGGAGGCCCTGATATACTTTGTCCCTGAATACTGGCCCTCTGAGCTGAGGAGAGTTGGGATAACCAGATATCATACACACACACACACACACACACGCACACACACATATATATTTTGTTGTTTTTGTTGTTGTTGTTGCTGAGACAGAGTCTCGCTGTCTCCAGGCACCAGGCTGGAGTGCAGTGCTGTGATCTCAGCTCACTGCAACCTCCCCCTCCCAGGTTCAAGCAATTCTTCTGTCTCAGCCTCCCAAGTAGGTGGGACTACAGGCGAGCACCACCACGCCCAGCTAATTTTTGTATTTTTAGTATAGACGGGGTTTCACCATGTTTGCCAAGATGGTCTCGATCTCTTTGACGTCGTAATCTGCCTGCCTCGGCCTCCCAAAGTGCTGGGATTACAGGCATAAGCCACTGCTCCCGGCCACCGGACGTTATATTAATGGGCTGGCATTTAGGAGCCAGGCATTACACTCAATTTTATGTATCATTTTAAACCCTCACTACAGCATTATATGCTAGTAATATTATTTTTCACTACAGAGCTAACATTTGAGATCATAGTTTTCTGTCAATGACTTGAATTTAGTAACAGTGAAAATTCGTAGACATAGGAATATAGCAGAATTTTTTAGTAAGGCTGTAACGTTTAAGTGAACTTAGCTGATCCTACTTATATTGGAGAATGCTTGCTATAAATTCAAAGGGACTCTGTCTACCAAGTCAGAGAAGTGGTTTAAATGTACTGATGTATCTAGAGTATTACAGTCTACAGTCATGAAATGGAACCCTAGTTGTACAACTCATTAGCTATGTGCTGTCAAATTACTTAACATCTTGATAGCTCAGTTTTACCATTTATAAAATGGAGATAAAACAGGTTCTTTGCTTATAATGTTCTTTTTCCTTTTCTAATATCCCATATGCCTGCTTTTTATAATCAGAGATAGTGGCATTAGAGAGAGAAAGAGAGAGAGAGGAAGGGAGGGAGGGAAAGAGAGAAAGAAGGAAGAAAGAAAGAGAAAGAGAGAAAGAAAAAGAGAAAGGAAGGAAGGAGGGAAGGAATGGTCATATAAGCCCTATATTAATTGAAGTATCCTAGCTACAATAAAAAACAAACACCAGAGTTTCTTTTTTTTAATTTTTTTTTTTAAGATGGGGTTTCACCGTGTTGGTCAGGCTGGTCTTGAACTCCCGACCTCGGGTGATCTGCCCACCTTGGCCTCCAAAGTGCTTGGATTACAGGCATGAGCCACCGTGCCCAGCCAAGAAGTCTATTGTGGGTGTTCTTTATATAAAGGTGACTTTCTTCTACCTGGTGATTCAGGTACTTAGGCTCTGTCCAATCTAACAGCTCTAGTATCCCCTGAGCTCTTTGTCATCGTAAAAAGGACACAAGGGAAAGAAAAAGACCTGAAATGACCCTCATCTCTTCCATTCACATTCCATTTGTGAGAACTACTCATATGACCCTCCTTAAATGCAAGCAAAGAGTGCTGTAAAATGTGACTGGTATTCAGGCAGCAATTTCCCTGTAATTCTTTGAACTCTGTAAGGCAAAGTGCAAATTTTGGTGGTGAGTGAACCACCTCTGCCTTAAGCTCTGTGCGAGCCCAGTAATGCTGAACTGTGCAAACCCACTTGCCTGTGTAGAAGAGTAGCACCATTATAGTAAGGACTAATGCAGTAATCGCCAAGGATAATGGGGGCACTTAACCCTCAGCTTTCTAGGTGCCTTAAATGGTTTAAAAATAATTCCAACAGAAAATATTTATAAAGCATTCGGGAATGCTTATAAAGGATTAAAATAATATTAAAGAAATCATAGAGTCTCAGCATTAAATGATTTTAATGCAACAAAGTTTCATCATACAGTAATTTTCTTCTTAACTTTAAAAATAGACTTGCAGAATAGATATGGCATAAAGTGAGACTCCATAGTGTCTAGAATTTTTTTCATTGTATTTATACTGATATTCTCTCTCTTTTCCAGTGTATCAACTTTTAGCTATATATTTTGTGTAAAAATAGCATCTGATCATCATAAACATTATTTAAGTAAAATAACATGCTTCTTATGAGTGCTTTAAAGTAAACCTCAGTGTTTATAAGTAAGAGAATTATTAAGAAGAAACCCTTGTATATCCACATGATTAATGTTACCAATCTCTAAGTGTGCATCCCAGTGGTTCTGGCAGATGCACAGAATATCTCAGAATCACCTGTAGGATTGCTATAACACAGATTGCTAGGTCCCAACCCCTGGAGTTTTCAGTTCAGAAAGTCTGGGATGTGGGCCAGGAATATGTATTTCTAACAAGTTACCAGATGATGTGATGCTGCTGGTCCAGAGACCATACTTTTAAAACTATTGATTTTTCTGTCAAATAATGCCAAAGAAGGTAAAGAGGAAGGTATCAAATCTACGCAGTTTCTCTGAGGTTGGACTACTTGATGTGTCCCAGCTTTTATGTTTTAAAAAAAATAATGCCGAAAGACATACAGTGCTTAAGACTCAGGTTAATTTAATTCTATAATCATAAGGCAGAATAGCACCAAATTCGGTACGTAGAGGCTTCTGTACTTAATTTTGACTGACCCACATAGAGCAAATGTGATTTATCTGACTTGAAATTGAAAACCCAAATAAGCTAGGTTGTGAAACATAGTAAGTTTTTATGATGGGGCCTGTAAGGAGACGTATGAGGGATGACAGTGGTTAGGCTAAGGGTATACAGCAAATACATTGCAAAGATATTAAGGAAAATCACAAGAAAATTATAGAAGACTTTAAGGAAAAGCACTAAATATGAGTTCAGGGCCTGAGCTAAGTGGATTTTCAAAAAAAAAATCCTGGGTATTTACTGTCTTAATACAGAGGAAGTAATTTGGAGGAAGACTTATTTTTAGGTTTTACTTTCTTCTGAGCAAGAAGAAATATATTTTGCAATAATAAAAAAGTGATCTAGCCTCTTGGGTGCTCAAAGCCTGTGTTAAGGATTTTTGAGTTATTTAATTAGAAATCTTATGCACCCAGGGATAGTGACCTTGGTCAATATTTAGGCTTCAAAAAATGATTATGAAATTCAGTGTTTCTAAACTCTGGAGGACAAAGTGTTTTACCATAACGCTATAAATTGTGGGTTAAATGAATAAAAGTCACAGTGGATTCTTTTTTGAAAGTCTGGGGCTACCTGGAATCAGCATATAGGACCCAACTTCAAAAGGTGAACAATTATAGTAATCAGTAATGTATTTCTATGAGAAAATGATCTGGAGCAAAAAGATATCTCACAGACCAGGGAGGTAATATTCAAGCAACTAAAAAAACTAATGACTATTTCTTACAACGATCTTGCCGTTGGTGAAAAATTCTAATAAAGTAATTTTTTTTTTCTCCACTATATTTACAAAGGAAGCATAAAAATAAGAATGTTGGCTGGGTGTGGTGGCTTACACCTATAATCTCAGCAGTTTGGGAGGCCAAGGTAGGATATCTTGAGCCCAGAAGTTCAATATCAGC
>NW_016107346.1:4511829-4540363 GCF_001604975.1 Cebus imitator | reverse complement strand
ATTTAAAGGAAGAAAAGGATTCAAAGAAATTCTGCCCTGCATTCTGCTGATGACAATTTTATTTGAGAATACTTTCTCTGTCAAATGTTTCTTAGTTCCTCGCCCAATTTAATATTTCAAAAAAGTCATCCAAGGACTGTTTTCTTTTGTGGTTTTCTTTCTGGCAGCATTCTATGGCTGCTCTGTTCTTGGAGTGTTCTTCTGCCTTGACAAGGTAAAGTTCATGCCTAAGCATGTGCAGAAACTCAGGGTCAAGTGCACCTCTGAACACTTTTAGAGTGAGTTTTTAAGGGGACAATGTTGTCACAACTGCTCTCATTATCAAACAGCAAGCCTTCATGATAGGCCTGCCAGGGAGGTGGTCCTGGCAGCCAGCTGCCTCTCTGCTTCTTTTTCCTTTCCCATTTACACTGTTGCGTATTTCTCCATCTTGCGTTGACTTTTGCCCAAGAATAGCAAGCCTATGGGTTGACCCTAGCATACCTGCTTTCCTTGTACTCCAGGGCCATAAGCTTGCAGAGTTACAATGGCGACATGGCCCATGGTTTGTCCTGCCCCATCTTGCTTTCTTCCTCCTTCTCTTCCTTTATTCCTTCCTTCCTTTCTCTTTAGCAGTACTTTTGATATGTAATAGAAAAGTACAGGACATAACAGGAAAAAGTCCCTCTGAAATGTTTTCGCATTTATGTTTTGCATTATCCCAATAGCCTGTTTCATTCGTGTAGTTTGTCTTTAGGGTGCAATTGTATGCAATATCTTCTTTGGATTCTGTGCCACTTGCACTAACATTCTCTTGCCTTAATGTTGTCTCTTCTTATCTACTTATTTCCCATTTCTCATCTTGTAACTTTTTTAAAGATTCTATGCTTCTCACCAATTTATTGAAATAAACTGCACTGTGTTTCCACATTTCAGACTTTTTAATGAAGGGAGCAAATGTAAGAATTAACTCAGTTTCTCTTGAAGGTCAAGTCAAGGATGTGTTGGAAGAAGACAAATGCCTTCTATTAGTTGTCCTTCTTTATTTTGTTTCTACTTACTGTTCTGAAGAAGCAATTGTAGTAAACATAAGGCCTTTTAAGAGGTTTTACACAATATTGTTTCCTTCCTCACTGTTATGGTGTGCAGATGGGAAGCATATAGGCATATTGCTCTGCAGCTTTCTGTTCAGAAGCTAAAGAATTCCATCAAGAGTATGTTTTTAAACTTCCTCTTGACAGCCACTAATCCACTGCCCACTTTCCAAATCTGTCCACATTTTACTCGAATAACTTAAATTCCTACACTCCCTCTTTAAAACATTTCAATGCTTAATTAACTTACAAAAAGGTCATAAAAATTCCCTCCTTTTCATGTTAGCTTTATTCTCTCTTCTAAATCTGTGCCATCCCTGAGTTATCCCAAGGTTTCTGGTGGGTAAACTTTATGTAGATGCCTGCTTTATCCTTGAATTTTGGCCTTGCAGTAAATATCTAGTTTGACCCCTTAATGACTAAATTATTTTTCTTTTCCCTCTTCCTACAGGATCTCCTCTCAAGAACAGTAATTCCTTCATTTCCCAGTCTTCCTATCATTGTCTTTAAAATCTGTCCCCATTCCACTTTTGGTCTGACAGTGATTGCTTTTTACTTACTCCCTCTCTGTTCATAAAGAGGTAGTAATACTAAATAGTGTTTGTGAAAATGCCTAGAAAAAAATGTTATTTACATAAAATCTTTTTAAAAATTATCCTTATTCATTTTAAGGAAAGTTTTAATGATAAAATGAATTATTTTATTCAACTTTGGAGTAGAGCTTTATATATTCTGTTATGGATAGATTTTTTTTTTTTAAATGAAAGTCAGAGTAGGTGGTAGGAAATAGAATAAACCTTTACCAAGAAAAAACTAAAATAAAGTGAATATAAACATATTTCTTTTTAGCTATGGATCTGACAAAAATGAACTCTGATTTGGGGATTGGGTAAACTGTTGTTTTTTATAGCTTTGTTTTTAGTAAGAAATATTTCTTTTTTGAAGTCAAGCACTGTCTCTTAGATGATGATGTGGAAAAGCTTTTGTGAAAACCATTTGCACATTAGATTGCATGGTATTTATGCTTATGTTTTTCGAGAAGTGCTCAATATATTTTAAAACCTGATTAAAGATGACATAAGTAAAATATGATAAATTGTGACTGAGAACTCCTAGTCTTGATGAATGCTCATTTAGTGAGTATAATGATTAAAACTATTTTCAAGGAAATTTTTTAAACATTCAAAAAACATACAGAAATATATCTAAAGCCAAAAAGGTAGTTAATAGAAAAACTATGAGTTTAAAAATAGTAATATGTGATTCAGAATAGTTTCACGTTTAACATTATTTTCTAAGTTGATTTGCAAATGATAGCTATCTTGGATCATGTTCTCTGAACAGACCCAGATGCAAAGGGTGTAAACAAGTGATTTTTTAAGGAAGCTACTTCCAGGAGACATCAGTAAAAGAGTGGAGGAAGCAAGACATGGAAGGAGAAGTGTTAAGTAAGGGTGAGCTTTCAGGTGAAGTTCGAGCCTCAACTTAAGCTACTGAAAGCTCCAGAGCACAAATTACACCTGGATTTGCTTCTCCTGCACCTGTCAGATATAAGCTATCAGCCGTCTTGGGATATCTAGCATCCCAGGTACTTCTTGCTCTCTGCATACCTAAGTGAAGTGGCTCCAAGAAGCCAAAAGTAGTCAAAGGCTGCAAGCATCATTTGTTAGGAATAAAGCGCATAGACACTGGGGGATGGGAGTCTAGCCAGTAAAGGAGCCCAGCAGGGATGGGCTATCAACAGTGGTTCCTAAAGGAGCTTTAGGCAAACTTCCTGAGGAACTGGAAAATGGCTCTAGGTTAAATTTTTTCAATCATTCATAGTTCTTAATATGAAGAGCTAGGTTCATTTTGTGTACTTACATTATGTTGAGATTGATCAACAGTTGAATGAAAAAAAGTTTGCTTTTGGTAAATTTACAGCACTTAGGCAAAACCTTGGAGCTGATTTATTGATTGTTCTTCTCAGGAAAATTCATTAAACATGATATTCCCTTTCAGTCATATCCAGTCCCTATCCCCACAAATTAGCATCAGAAAAGATTCAGCTGGATTCCGTCTGTCTTGCCAGAAAGCCAAAAGCAATCTTAAGCAAATCTTCTTTGAAAGAGAGGGAAAAAGACATATTATTACATACTTGTCAACTTAAAATATCTCATTTTGGAAAATAGATTAACTCATTACATATTCACAAAGTCTTATGAGATGAAAAGGTCTTCAGAATGCAAACCTTTGGCAGAAAAAATTGTGACATATTTTGGAATAAATAACTGGAGAAAATGAGACTTTCCAGGTGGATATAATAAATCAGCTACTAAGGTAAAGCAAGGATAAATGCCATCTATCTATACTTCAGAAAATATGGAAATCACCAGACATACTATACTGTGTGATGAGAAAGAAAATAAAATATGTTCGTTGTTCACTCAGATGTATCATGCACAGGGCTGAATCAAAACATATGGATATCAGCCAAGCATTTTTAGAACCTCTCTTTGACACCATCTGGCCTCTAGGGCCCAATGTTGAAATTGCTGCTTTAATCTACGGTGATATTAGAGCTACTGGTAAAACCAGTAGCCTGAAGAAGACTTCTCAGCTTTATTAGCAGTTTTCTCATTGCTCTTAAGACTCTGATGCAGTTACGTTATAACTGGATGTCGGAAGCCTGTCCAAGTGTCAGGATGCCCTGCCCGTTCTAGACCTAATTAGCCTTCTCTGTGGGCAGCTGTTGTCTTCATTTAATATCTAGGGCAGAAATTCTCAAACTTCAGATTGCAACTGAATCACCAGAAGGTGGATCACCCCCCCCCCCCCACAGATTGTTGGGACGCTCTGGAGGTTCTAGTTCAGTAAGCCTAGGGTTGAACCAGAGAATTTGTATTTTTCACTTGTTCCATGTGATGATGATGCTGTAGGTCAAAGGACCACACGTGGAGAACCACTGGTGTGGAGAAATTGAGGCATTTAAGTCCTATAAGCAGACAAGTGATGAGTTCAGATATTATATTAAGCTAGGATTGGGGGAGTAGTTTGCACTGTCAGATGAAAAAGCTTGGCTGGCTGTTCAGCCACAATGAAATAGGTGTAAACCAGAGATAACATTTTAGATGATTCAAAGGGAAAATCTGGCTACATTTTTATCATCTGGACTTTTCAAGTGGAAACAGCTTGTTTGCCTGATGAATCTATATCATTTCCACATTTCTTTTCAAAAGGCCTTTTATCAAAATCAGATCTATGCTCACCAAAAACATTCAGGAAGATATTTTTTATAACTAATAAGACTATTTGCAAAATGATGCATGCTGTTTCTAGTTAATCTGATTAGTCTAAAATGAGGACTTTAGCTTAACACAAACAGTAATAGAAAATTGTGACAATGCCATCTTTATCATCATAGTTGTGACTTTTTTTTTAACCCTGAGTTCTGATCACATGCAGCATCATTCTTCATCCATAAAGATGTGGAGTATTCCTCAATGAGATGCCTGGTAATATATAAGATCTAGAAAAATAAAACACATTGCTATAAAGAGCCAATATATTTCTGAAATTATTCATCTTTTAAATATATATAGATTTTTCATGGTGATTATGGAACTTTTTCTCAGTATTTTAATGTCAACCTAGTAAGTTGACATCTTGTTAAAATGAGGGCGGTTACTACCATCTTAAATCTCACTTGTTTTTCATTCATCATTTGAAATAAATTGCTAAAATATATCTCCTAATAAAATGCTTTCTAGAATCTGGAAGCAAGTGTGGCAGTTTCTTCCCTCAGAGTCATAGATGCATGCAACTACACCATAAATACTGTTACAATTAACTTTTATTCATTTTATGTCTTAATAAAACCTTGGCACTATCCACAGATTTTTATGTTTAGCTGCATTTAACTTTCAATTTTAGAAATGTTTTACTCTTAGATGAGTGTATAAGAGTTTCTAGGGTTGCTGAAGAAGGAAGTAAGAATGCAGATACTGTACTTGGCTATTGCACAACCAGCAGCCAAACTATCTCACCTGGCAATCTGCAGAGAATAAATTAACTGCATATCATCTGATATATTTTACATGTGCAGACATAGCCTCTGAAAACTGTTAAATTTATTTGGAATTTTTCCTTATACAAGAAAAAAGTAATTTTCTTTCGTTTATATTATACAATACTCCTACTACCTTATCAATATAAAAAATTTTTAGAAAAACATAAGTTTGTGGATATGTGGATTCTTTTTTCTATTATGTACCCAGGGTTAGTGATTCTGGGCAATTAACATTTTCTCTGGGACTTAGTTTCCTCATCTGTGTTTTCTTTCCATTCTCAATGTCTGTGATTCTATTATAGTAATTGTTTCTGTTTGGGCATATTCAATAATGCAGCCATTTTTATGCAAGGTAGAGTGCCAAGATATGTAAATTCGTTTACATTTCTTTTTAATTAAGTGCATTAGAACTTGGAAACAATGGGATTACTATGTTAGTTACTACTGCTTCATAACAAACTACCACAACTTAATGGCTTAAAATGATAAACATTTATTATCTCAGTTTCAGTGGGTCAGAGTCTCACCTGCTTAGGGTCTCCCAAGGCTGAAATCAAGATGTTTGTTTCCTGGGCTGTATTCTCACCTGGAGCTCAAGTTCCGCTTCCACCCTTATTTAGGTTGTGGCCAGAATTCAGTTCCTTGTGATTGTAGAACTGATGCTCTTATCTCCTGGAGGCCTTTCTTTCCATAGTCAGTACACAGCACAGCCAGCAGATTAGTGTCTCTGCTGCTTCAAGTCTCTCGCTTCTATACCCTGTTTTGAAAGGCTCACCCAATATATCTCTCTTTTGGCCAACTTTAAGTTGTCTGACTGGGAACCTTAATAACACCTGCAAAATCTATTCACCCATTATGTAACATAATGGTGGGAGTGACAGCCCAGCACTTTTGCCATGTTGTATTGGTTGGAAGAAAGTTGCAGGTCCCTCACACTCAGAGGGAGGGGATTACACAAAGTCGTGGATACAAGGAGATGCAAATGAGGGTGGCCATCTTAGGGTTCTGCCCAAAAAAGATAGGGAAAGATGTTTGTGAGGAAATTGTGCAGTTGACCAACAGTAGTCAATAGTAGTCATAACTATCTCTGTTAGTTCTCTCATTGGCAAAACAGAGAAATATGATACTTATGTGACAGTATTATTACAAGGACTAATGAGATAATACTTGAAAATTTTATTTTATAATTCTTGGCATGTTGGTTCTCTATTAATTGTTTTGACTACTATTGCTGTTATTATTAATTATATTATTCAACTTTGCCTCCTTTAGTGTAGGAACCTTTAATGTCATCCACAATACTTTCTCAGTTTTTATTTGTACTGAGCAGACTCTTTAGATTAAAAAGTGCATTAAGAGAAATTGTCTGTGTTTTTTTGGTTCAGTATTTTCCTGCATAGTGACCTTGGCTCCTGGAAGAATGCATGAACTTCAGACGGTGGTGGATTCCTTATCTCCCTAGGACAGGCAATGGGACGATGAAGGAAGCAAGGACATAAATTAAAAATGAAAAGTTATCATCCACATTATCTGCCACATTCATACACTTGCCAATAACATTAGGCCAAAGACTTTGGAATTAGGGCCAGGGATAACATTCAGACTCAAGAATAGAACCAATAACATCCACAGGCATTGGATCACCCAATTTTCCCCAATTTATGCTATGATATTTATGAGAACATGAGAGCATGGAAGGTAATTGTGACTGCTGTATTAATGAACTTTCAATGTCCCTAGGTTGCTCGCAAAAATAAGGCATCTTGTTGGTTTTCTGGGTAAAGATGAGTCTGACTGTTTATATACTGTGTTCCTATTAGGGCCAAAATCTGAAATACCTAACATCTTCAGCAGGGTGTCATTCATTCCCAAACCAGGATGAAATAAAGCCTCTGTGCTGAACTTCATGTTAAACACTGTACAAATGGAGGTAAAAGCTCAAGGTCTTTTTGCTGACGGCTTCACACTAAGTGGCGAAACCCTATGTCATTGGACAGTTAGAGTACGACCCGTAACACATGATCTCATTGTTTTTCCCATTTCAAATGTTGATGCTATTTTGCAGTTACCCTGTAACACATAAAATTTTTTTCTAGAAGTTTTCTCTCTTACTTAGGTTTTAAGTATTTATGAAACAGGTATAGAGTCCAGGGTTTTCAGATTTTTTTTTTCTGTATTTATTTGCATTCCTTGTGTACATTCCAGATGCTTTACCTAACAACTTTTAACTTTTCTGCTAGGACCTTTTCCCTTTCAATTAGAATGGGAAATCTTGCAAGAATAATAATGTATATATATTCAGTACTCCCTGCTTGATAAATGGAGATCTTAGTTTAATATTTCAGTTGATTTAGCAGCAGCCCAAAGAAGGAGATGTTGCTGGCATCTGCACTTGCATTTGACAGATGAGGATACAAGGCATGCATGAGCATCTGTAGCAACTTGTTTAATACTGCATTGATAACAAGTGATAATTTTAGGGAAAAACTTAAATTTTCTACCTCCTACTTCTATGAAATTTGCACTATATTAAATCTAAGTGTGTTTAAGTAAAGAAGGCCAGATATGTCATCTTTCTCTTTTCTCTGCCTTGGTTCTTGTTGATGACCTGTACATCTCATTTCCATTGGTGTTTCTTACTGTGGGTCTCCATTGCAATTTGTGGAAATAAAGATGAAAATGATGCCTAGGGAACAAAGGAAAAGAGAGACCAGGTGGCAGACGGTGCAGGGATTTCTTTGAGAGGTACATTGCACAGATTTTTTTTTAATCCCCCTCAGAGGTGGATTAAAGTTAAGAAACAAAAAATTGAGTCCAAGTCCATCTGCTTCTTGTTAAATTAAAAACCCTTAATTAAAAGACTGAAATAGTTTCTTTTTAAATTGTGCATTTTAAGGATGGTTGGCAGTCAATACAATATATTAATGTATTCTACTTTTGGTAAATCAAAATAGACCAACTTAATGACTATACCACACACACATGTGGAGGTATACATAATCACAACGCACACCCCCGGTCATTAATATCTTCTCTGTGAAATGTTCATGACTATAATTGCTGCTCTGATTATATACTGTGTGAACCTGAAACACATTATTATATTGAGTGACTAATACAATTCAGTAACGGTGCACAGAAGTTGGGATTCTGGAAAAAGTTGAGTTTTAAATTGTATTTCTACCTGAGTTTGAAGTGAATTTCATGTTTCATCTACCACATAGTATGTTGTGTCTGATAGATTGAAATTTCTTTGCTAAATGATAAAAAGGACAATTTAGTCTTCCCTTAGCTTGCCTGTTTTCTCATAACTCATTCAAAATATTTTTTAAAAATACCAAAACCCATTATTACTATCTAGTAATAACTAATTATCACTAATTAATGGATTGATTAATTAGTAATTAGTAATAAGTAATTACTAATTAATGGGTTTGTGGTATTTTAAGAAAATATGACTGTTAATTCACTTTTATCCATACTGACAAGAAGAGAGGGCATATCCATCAGTACATCAGTGGATACATCTGAGGTCCTGAGAGTGTAATCTCCAAGCTTTGCAGGGTATCATTAATGGCCTTGGAGATAAAGGGTTCTTTTATTGTATTCCTCCTTTAATGATTTAGGTAGGTTATGTGACTTTAGGCACTTCAATTTCTTTTTCATTGTTGGATGTGCTTAAAGGTTAGAGAGAACAAATTTAAATTTCTTTCTTCCACTATTCTAAAGATGTCTCTGATGTTATGAAGCATAATGCAAAGGTTCTATAGTATAGTAGAACATCCATGGCAAACAAAACAATTTCAATGGTTGCTTGAATTTCTGAACACCTATGACATTTCTGAACACCTTGGATAGGATATGATTTAATACTAAAGAGAAATTACTAAAATAGCAGTTGAAGGCATTTGTAATTCAATAGTTTTTCGTCACTTAAATGTCACCACTAGGCACACTTTTATATTCAGTCAGTATAATATTTTTGTTTGACAGTTCCTGATATAAAGAAATGACAGTTACAGATTCTTCATATTAACCTAAGTAATGTATTGCCTTATCAATGGTGTTCACATGAAAGGCTTTACAACAACATGAACGAGTATAATTAGTGCTTCTCAAAGTGTGGTCGTTAGTACCAGCAGCAGCAGCAGCATCACCTGGAGGTTTATCTGAGATGCAGATTCTCAGGGCTGCTCCAGATTCATTGAACCAGAATATCTGACAAGTCACACCAAGTGAATCTGTATTTTGGTAAGTCTTTCAGCAACTCTAATGCAGGCTACAATTGGAGAGACACAGGTATGGAAAGCATAATACCCATTTAATAGATGACAAAATTGCTGCTCAGTGTGGTAAAGTTATTGACTGAATACAGGATAATTAATGTTAAGGTCCTCACTCAGACCCAAGTTTTCTGCATATATACCCTGTGATCTCTCTCTCAAAGAGAGGAGTAAAGAAATAATGAATTCCACAACGCTGGAAAAAAGAAACTCTTAAACACTTAAACAAAATGAGAAAGGGCACAAAGGGGCCATATCACTGCTTTATTGTAATGAGAGTGCGTTGTTAAAACTATTGTCACAAAAATATTAACCTAGAAAAAGTTTTAATGATATAAGAAACACTTTTGTGGTCGTGCATTGGGTTCCTCATTTTCTTTTTAGTGTCTGAGAGAAAGAAATGCAGTTAAACTCCAGAGTGGTGGCTGTGGCATGTTAATAGAAGTGGGAGACACTATATTAAGCATTGCTTTCCAGCCAAATTAGTTCATGGACAGCTTTTCCACCTAGGTCTTTCCTACGCCACATTACCCTTGATGATAGTGCCCTGCGGTGGTTTTCATGCACAAAGTTGGCATTAACTACCCCTTGGTGGCTTGGGGAATGAATCCTGAAAATGGAATACAGCGTTCATTATCTGTAATGCAAAAGTCTGTATAGTGATACCTGCTAAGACCTAGTTCTTTTTGAACTCAATTTGAGCTTTGTGTATATAATCAAACAAGTTATGTTTAAATCTATTGTCTCTTCAACTGGGAGGAATTTCCTTAAATAGAAAATATTATAGGCTGGGCACAGTGACTATGCTTGTAATCCCAGACTTTGGGAGGCCAAGGCGGGTGGATCACTTGAGGTCTGGAGTTCAAGACCAGTCTGGCCAACATGGCAAGACCCCATATCTACTAAAAGTACAAAAATTAGCTGAGCATTGTGGTGTGTACCTGTAATTTCAGCTACCTGGGGGCTAAGACATGAGAATCATTTGAACCTGGTAAATGGAAGTTGCACTGAGTTGAGATTGTACCACTGCACTTTAGCCTGGGTGATGGAGTGAGACTGTGTCTCAAAAAAAAAAAAAAAAAATATATATATATATATATATATATATATATATATATATATATGAGAGAGAGAGAGAGAGAGAGAGAGAGAGAGATTAGGTAAACATAATACTGTGTGTATGTGAGAGAGAGATCTATTTTTATCCTACATAGATGTAAAACATCATGCAACATATGGAAAATAACATCAAACATAAATGTTAGTGTTTTATAAATAATTATGAAGAGAACACCCATGTAATAACTACTAAATCCCAAAGTGATTTTTGCTAACGCTCCATATAACTCTGTGACATATCCTAAGTGAGTTGTAGTTTTCTGAACACAATTCCTGCCTCTGTGAATTTGTACCTGTAATTTCCTCTCTGAAACCACCATCCACCCTCCCACCCCAACCACACAGTTATAAGGCTGGCAAATTCTGTCTCACCCTTGTGTACTGACTGAAATCATGCCATTGCTCTCTGTCACCCATGTCTGTAGGGCACTTTGAAATATCTCTTTTAGCATATAATAATTGGTTTGTTTGTGAGCTCATCAAAACTGGGATATTATCTTTGAATGTTTTAGTTTAACACTCAGTACTGGTGTGTACCTGATACATTGTACGCATTTAATAAATAATGCTCCAGTGAATTAATTACTGGCATTTCCACTTGGATAAACCCCTCGAACCAACATCTCCAGAATGCACTATCGTTTTTCCTAAACTTCTGAGTTTCAATGTAGGGAAGGTGGAAACTGCAGCATGTTTTATGACTTCCCTCTTTGTTTCAGTCAGTTCTTCCATGGTATCTCTCTCTCCTTTCTTCCAGTTACCTACCTTCATTTTGTCTCTCGTCTCTCATCTCTCAAATCTCCACTTAGTTTCCATCTTCTAGATTAAACTTCTTCAAGCTTGGTTTCCTTACTGTTTCTCATCTTCCAGAAGATATTTTGGTTGTCATTGCTGCAGAGATGAAGAAACTTGGGCATATGCTTAACTTACTGATGTCCGGTTTTTCCACCGTTTCTTCAGTGAGGGCTCTATAATGTGCATTTGCCTAAGTGGAGCACTGAACATGGTTGAGACCATTGTTTTCTAACACTCATAGGCAACCTCCAGTATTGTGGATGGTGTGCCCTTCGGGTAACTGTGGCACCAGTCACTCTGTCCTGCAAGGTCCTTGCTGGGTTGTCACCTGTCACGCCCCAGGGATTGGGGGGATTTCTACAGGGTCAGACACAGCATGAAATCGGCTAAGGAATCTTCTAAAATGGGGAAAAGGTAACTTACAAGATCAAGGTGAGCAAGAGCAGAGACCCACTGTTTCCTGTCCACCCTTCATCCCACAGAGAGGTGTATCAGTTGTTCTGTTGGACCTGCTGTGTGGGTTTGCATTCGAGGGGTGAGGCTTCACTTTTAATTTGGCCCTCATTACTTGACAATCTTAGGTGCAGGAAAATAATCAGACCAGCTTGCACCAGACATTTGGAACTGGCAGCAGCTGTTTAAAGAAGGTGCCTAAGAACAAAAGGTGCTGGTTCTTAGGGAGCTTGGCCAGTAAGAAGTTACAGCCACTCCTATCCAGAGGGTCTATTGGCAGCTGAAATAGGATGCAGTACATTCTGGTGGGAGAAGGGGACTCGATGCTCCATCCAACTTGCTCATTGTCCAGGAATCATAGTTTGAACATCTGGAGTCACTTTAAGACCACTGCTCATTGCACCGCAGTCCTACCTGGCTGGTGGTAGAGTCCATTGTCTAACGCAGTGACCTGTGTGTGTCACAAACCTCATGGCTCAGTTTCCTTAGGCAGACATTTAGGGTTTCCATCCTTTGGCCCATATTCCTTTCTGGTGTTATCTCCCATAACTTCTTGTCACGTGTTCTATGCTCTAGCCAAATGGAATACTGAATGTCCTCCCACGTGAATCCCCTTCCAATCCTTCTACACCACTGTGCCTGTACCTTTGCAGCTCTTTAATCCTGGATGCCTCTCTTTCTCCCTACCTCCTTTCCCTGCAATCTTCTCTGTCTCTGAAGGCCATTAATACCTCAAGGTTCAGCCAAAACTTCTGGACTTTTCTCATCTAAGCATTTGCTCATATTTTCCCCTCCAACTGGGAGGAGCCCTCTTCCTCCCCACTTCTTTTCTCCAAGCTTAATGACTTCTCATAAACTTTTCTCTAAGATCCTAGGAGAAAAACTGTGTTTTCTTTGCTGCCCCCCTCCACCATAGCAGTTAACTTTAAAATTGGCATTGACACATTCCCCTTTGTCTTACACATATCCATTTATTTACACTTCTATTTGATGGCAAGTCCATCCAGAAAAGAAATTGCATCTTGTGTGTCTTATTCCCTAGAATAACTTGCGTATTATGGGTGTTCAATGATGGGTAATGATTAATTGAAAAGATCAGGGCATGAGGTATGTGTGTAAAAGGCTGGGGACTGGGGGAGGCAGATTTCTATCTCTGCCTTGGCCAGGCAAGCTGGGTATGTGTGTAAGCCAATGGGAGCATCTCCCTACATCTTCCTCCCTAATCCTTCTCCCTCCATCATCCTCCCTAATCCTTCTCCGCACCGACATACCCTCATACCCTCACTTACACTCAGAGTGACTCCCAGAATTATATTCAACAGGAAGAACAAGCGGACCTGATTCATTGTGATTTAGGAATGGCTTATAGAATAGACTGGGGACATAACCACACACTTTTTGTTTTCAAAATGTATAACTGAGCAGTTAACAGTTAGCTACATTTTTGTTTCCATTCTAATTCAATTGAGAAGTGATATAAGAGGAAAGAAATATCCCAACTGCAGAGAAGTCTTCAGTCAAGTCTCAAGATATTTTTTTAAGTGATGTCAATGACATAAAACAAAGAAGAAAGATCCGTGTGGTTGCTTAATGATTTCACATTTTTTGCCTTCCAGGAGACGGAGCTACTGGATCTCAGCCTTGTCAAAGATGCCAGATGTGGGAGACACGCCAAAGCTCCCAAGGTAGGAAGCTGAGTGTTATGCATGCACCAGATGCTGCCTCGATTGTTTAACTGTGTCACGATATCAATTAATTGCCCCAATTAAAAGTTTCTATGTTGTAGATGTTGTAAAACACAACAGCCAGTATGCCCTAAACACTTTCACTTTTATTAAAGATGGAATCAGTGAGCAAATATGTGGGCTGTTAGACATAGGGGCTTGCTTTATGTCCTCTAATTTTGCCTTTGTTTGAAAAAAAAAAAATACCACAATGCCAAAGTTACTGGATGGTTAAAA
This sequence comes from Cebus imitator, assembly GCF_001604975.1. Taxonomy (NCBI): domain Eukaryota; kingdom Metazoa; phylum Chordata; class Mammalia; order Primates; family Cebidae; genus Cebus; species Cebus imitator. The sequence goes on along the minus strand of NW_016107346.1, from coordinate 4,526,631 downwards.
TGTACTTGAAATTATTTGAAAAAAATCCTTGAACCTCGTAAACATATGGGAACTCACTGTTAGACATGAAGAATGAAACTCCCGTATAGCTTAAATGCTCTGCAATTGAAATGATTCTATCCATGATGCCAAAAGATGTCTAGTCTTAATTCAGCAAATGTTACTAGTGAAGATCAGCATACTTTGGGATGAATTGTGTGCAGTTTCATTTGTTTTGGTTTGAAAAACTTACTGAAGAAATAGTCAAAGAAGTGTTTGCAGTCTATTTTGTGAAGATTATTTTTAAATATTGGGTGAAGAACATAATTTTTTTTAGGCTTAGATGATCTGGTAGGGTATATTAGCAGGATATGTTGACTTGCCATCAAAGTTAGAAACTATTCTTCATTGTGTTTAAAATTTAGTGCTTTACATACTTCATTTCTAGCAGAGAGGGTATTGGCAAACACAGAAGTATGGTTGCCATTTAGGAGCTCAATGCCTCTTTCTATAATTGATATAAAACTAGCTATTTTTCTATTTGTCTTCCCACAACTTTTGTTTTATCTTTGAAAGTCAAAATTCTTTCTTGACATCAAAATGCTTTGTTGCTTTGGAGATGAAAGAAAAAAAATCACCTGGAATAGTTATTCTTCAGAGATGTAACAAGGTAGTAGGTGCCAATAAATTCTATGACACAGCTACTATTTTTTTTTTCTGAAAGGGTTAAAATGATCTATGGTAAAATGTAAAAAATAAGGACTTTTAGAAAGAAAAATTAGAACTGTTTTCATGAAGGCTTCTGTAAGTGTTTCACATGAAATTAGTCTGTTATTTACATTTATCTCCTTAGTAACACAGAATTTCAGTAGTTTAGCCTCTGAGTTTTGTATCAGACTTAACATAATTAATGCTTTGTTGATGATTCAAAATTTCTCACAGTTTTAGTATAGAAAATAATATTTTTTCTTCTTCCCCCAACAACATTTCGGCCAAGTTTCATGTAAGTCTGTTAGTTCCAAGAACTATATTGATAATGTAGCTATAAAATTTGTCTTTGAACCTAAGTTTATTGGCTTAACTTACGATTTCAATATCAATATTAGTAAAGACAGTTGCCGAGACCGCATCAGAGCCTGCTTTGTCTCCAGGCATTGAAAGTCAAAGTGAATTCTGCTGCCACATGGAGGGTTTCTTTCAGGTTTGGATCTGTCTCTTTTATTGCAATACACAGCTTGCTTATCAGTTGAGTGTTTCGTTTACGGATGTGGTTTGATAAATGTCTACTGAACGGTGACAAATGAACAGAAGTAGGGTCTGTACTGTGCTCAGCTGATAAACCACTCTTAGATCCTAAAATGCTTCTCTTGAGGATAGATTTTTAACTCTGACTTTGACTGTTTTTTTCCATCAACTCTTTCTTGGAGGGACCGATTGCTTTCTCTGTGGATTATCTATGCTCCTGGCTTCATTTTTTCCCCCCTCCTATCCCTTGCTGGTGGTCAGGAAACTCACTCTCCTTTAATATTTTCAAAGTCTGGTTCTATTAAATATTACCTGTGTGGCTTTCCTGAGACTCAGACTCCTTCCTTGTTGGCTAAATGGCAATGATAATGATAATAATAAGTACTTGAAATGATTGCTATAAGGATTACAAGAAATAATTCATTAGCAAATCTTTAGCACAGGAGTTCTCAAATTTAACTGCTCATGGAATCGCCTGGGAAACTTTAAAAAATGCTGATGTGTGTTTTCCACCTCCAGAAATGCTGATACCATAAAAATCAAATTGCTATAGGTGTGGTGTGGGCGTCACGGATTTGAAAAACAAATTTGCACAAAATTTGAGCACCGCTGCCTTAACTTGCTATTGGTATATAATAAGTACTTACTAAATATTAGGCAATATTGTTGGTAGTAACATTGTTGTTTTTGTTATCACTAAAAAATTCAAGTCAGAATTATAGAAGGCCACTTTTCATTTCACTCACTTAATTTGGAAGAATTTATGTCAGCAAGAAGGATCAGAAGAGGGGCTTATCTCAAAGGAGGTTGACAGGCAAGAAAGAAGTTGCTATTACTGTCAGTTTAACATCTTCAAATTTCCTGCTCAAATTGGATAACTAAGAATATAATTTATTGAAAATGACTAGAATGTATTGAAAATTTCAATGGAATTGCCAAATTCAGGTAAAGTTTCATTCCACTGCTCAATTAATGTCACCAAAGACTAGGTGCCTCTTTTTTTTTTTATCAATATGCCATCCAAGGTTCTGGAAGGGGTTCTGATATGGTTTGGCTGTGTCTCCACCCAAAATCTCATCCTGAATTATAATCCCCATCATCCCCTTGTATCAAGGGAGAGACCAGGTGGAGGTAATTGAACCATGGGGGCAGTTCCCCTTCTGTTCTCCTGATAGTCAGTGAGTTCTCACGAGATCTGATGGTTTTATAAGAGTTCAGTAGTTCCTCCTGAGTTCATTCTCCCTCCTGCTACCTTGTGAAAAAGGTGCCTGCCTTCCCTTTATCTTCTACCATAAATGTAAGTTTCCTGAGGCCTCCCCAGTCATACAAAACTGTGAGTCAATTAAACTTCTTTGTTTTATTAACTACCATCTCAGGAAGTTCTTTATAGCAGTGTGAGAACAGACTAATACAGGGTCCTTTTCCATCTTCAGGTTCCCCTTGGATACTACCCTTTGCACACCACGCTTGGCAGCTCCTGGCCTCCCCACCTAACAGTTTCTTATGGGGTGGGCTAAAAAAGAGACTAACTGTCCCTCAGATAATTACATCAGGATTACAGTATAACTACCCTGTAGAAGGTGTAGGCCTGCAAGAGGAAAACTAGACCATTGAGTTGGTTAGAACAAAAGCAGCAGTAGGACTTAGAGTAGAAGATTAAAAGTGTAAAGATATCAGGATAAAGTGAATAAAGCTTTGAAACTTGTGACAGGAAGGCAATGTAACAAAAGGACAGATTGAGTGCAAGAATTTCTGCGGGGGCTTACAGACCATAAAGGAAGGAAGGACATTTGTGAAACAGATATTTGTCAAAATACCCAGGCACCCCACAAATATTTATCTCTATATTCATATTATTTGTTTTTTACAGCATCTCATACATAAAAATTCAAGATCTAGTTGAAAACGAACTGTTTTCTGTGCCTGCTGTGATTTGAAATAACATTTATAGGAAATGGAAAAGCTTCCATGTGTTACCCTGTTTATGAATTTAAATGTCAACACCCAACACAATACATGCAATTCCAGATCTTCTTTTCTGTATATAACCTTTGTTCAAGTTACCAGTTTTTAAATTTCACATGAGAGAGAAATTGGGAGATTTTTGTCTACGTTTAAAAACCAAAAGAAAAGAAACATGGTATCATTTGAAATCTAAAATGTACTTACTTTTATTTCTTGCTTTCTCTCTCCCTCATTCCACCCTCCCAGGTTTGTGAAGCACATGTAAGGGCACGATGCTGTGGTATAAACTTCTTGTCTGTGCTATATACATGTACTTTCTGGATCATCACTTCAAAAAGATCTTTGCTTTTAAAAAAAGTATTTATCACTGTGGCCTCTGATGTATTAGTAGTTTCTGACCCATCAGAGCCATTGAGTGGCTCATGTGCAGCTTTCATAAAATAAAACAAACTTGCCAAGAGTAGAAAAGAAACTTGTCTTGTACAGAGTAAGTTGTTTTGTGAAGCTTTTTTCATGCATGTTACTGCTGTATGTTCTGAGTCACAGTATGAAGTGTAATTTTTACTGTGGGCAATACATAGCGGAGAAGTTTCAAAAATTATGCTGCACAAGGTAATTTCCTCATCCTCATGATTCTCAGCTGTATTGAGTGCTTAGAGGTATGGAAAAGTAGGTGAAACTAGGAAAATGGAGATGTGGGTTCAAGTGCCAGCTTTGCCGTTAACAGGCATAAAGAAGTTGTGCTGGCCAGGTGTGATGGCTCACGCCTGTAATCCCAGCACTTTGGGAGGCTGAGGTGGGCGGATCACGAGGTCAAGAGATGGAGACCATCCTGGTCAACATGGTGAAACCCTGTCTTTACTAAAGATACAAAAATTAGCTGGGCGTGGTGGCACGTGCCTGTAGTCCCAGCTACTCGGGAGGCTGAGGCAGGAGAAATGCTTGAACCTGGGAGGCGGAGGTTGCAGTGAGCCGAGATCGTGCCACTGCACTCCAGCCTGGCTCCTGGTGACAGAGCGAAACTATCTCAAATAAATAAATAAATAAATAAATAAATAAATAAATAAAAAGAAGAAGTTGTGCTGTCTGCCAGCACCTCTGCTTCCTCATCTATGAAATGGGGCATGGAGTAAATGGTTTTAGGTGTGTAAGTTCCGTTAGCCCTTGATTCCAGCTTTTAAATTGCAAAGTTAAACACCCAAGACTTTCCATCTTGCATATTCTAAAACTGATGTTGAATATGTTTACATAACCTGAAACTTCTTACCTTTGTCATCCAAACCAAGTGAACCCAAAACAAAAAGTCACGCTCTAGCCAAGGTAAGGTGCTATGCCAACAAAAAGAATTAAAGACTTGTGTCAAGCTTCTTTATGTGTGGCTTCTCAGAGGCATTCTAGTATTGCTTTTGGATGCCACAGGGAGCAACCTGATGGTCACAGAGGCCCTCCCAACTTGAGTACATGAAAACTGCATACTGACAATTTCCAGCTCTCAAGAATGCATGCAGCAATGTCATTGAAAAATATTTTAATAGTTATACAAAATAAACTGCTTGGAGTACTGATCTGACAACTAGTTTATTCTATTGGTAAAGGGCAGTTATTTCAGATATGTAATGTTAATTTTAATTTTTGTAAATATCTAGGCCACAATTAAATTCTAGATGGTATGTAGTATCACCAGAATCACATAAGGTAGATTAGATAAAATCAAATTTTAAAAATTGGTTAGGCTTTTCTTTCCTAATCTCTACATTAAAATGATGGCTTTTTTACTTCATTCTTTACTGATTAGACAGATAGTCATTGAGTGACTATTTCTGCCAGGTGCTGTCACAGGTACTGGAAAACAGCAATGAGCAAAAAGAAGAACAACTCTGCTGTCATACAGCATTGTATTTAAGAGTGAGGAAGTAGTGGGACTTTTTAACTGGGTCTTAAAAAGAAGAAAAGAAATTCCTGATTTGTTGTGTTGGCTGATTTCCTTTGTAACTATTTCTATGGAGCCAAATTTCAGGCTACCAACCTGATATCATTCAACGAAGAATTGGAAAGCAATGCACACCATGGCCAACAGACCTATCAGCAGGTTCCGGTGCCTCACAGGGTAGGGGAAATGGATAACAGTTAAGTTCCACTCACTGAGAAGCATAAAGCAGAATTGGAGACCCAAGACAATGAGTGCTGAGAAGGCGTCTGCTGCTTTACAGAGCCATAATGGGGTGAGGTCTCTTGATAGGATGCAGTCATGAGTAGAGACATGAATTTAGTGAGGGAGAGCATTCCTCTTTACAGCAAGAGCAAAGCATGTTTCAGGCATAGAAACATGAAATGTGGCTACATAGAAAAAGGGAATACAGCAAAAGCAAAATGTGTTTCAGGCATAGAAGAAGGCCAGCATGGTTTCGGTAGAGTCCAGGCCTTGTAGGCCATGAAAATGACATGGGCTTTTCTTCTGATCGAAGAGGGAAGGCATCTAAAAGTTCTGAGCAGAGAAGTGACAAGATCTGAGCTTTCAAAAGTTCCACTGGTGGCTGTTGAGAGTAAACTACAGAAGAGAAAAGAAGCAGCAACCACCAGACCAACTAAATAGCTGCTGCAGATATCCTGGGGTGCAGATGATGACTTATGCCCAAGGTGGTAGCTGGAGAAGTGGTGAACAAAATGATAGCATCTGAATATGTTTTAAGATAGAGACACAGTTTGGTAATGTATTAGATGTGAAGTATGAGCAAAAGAAAAGATTCTAGAACAACTGTTAGTGTTTTGACCTAGAAAATTGGGAAAATTGGGTTGTCATGTCCTCAGATGAGAAGCGAGGAAGAACATATTTAAAGAGAAAAAAATCCAAAATTTGGTTTTGGATATTTAAATGTTGAGATGCTTGCTAGACTTTTAGCTGATAATGTCAGGACATTTAGACAAAAGTCTGCAGTTCAGGGAAGATGTTGGCCCTGGAGATATAAATTTGGGTATTTGAAGCTCAAAGCCTGGGTGAAGTCTCTTAAGGAATATAGATAGGTATAAACGAAAGAGGACTGAAATCTGAGACATGAGATTGCCTGCATTTAAACTTTGAGGAAACTTGGAGGAAACAGCAAAAGAGACTGAGAATGGTATATACCTAAAAGAATAGAAGGCAGGAACTTGAACAGATAATTGTATACCAATGTCCATTGATGGATGGATGGATATACAAAATGTAGCATATACTTACAATGGAATATAGTTTAGCCTTAAAACAGAATGAAATTTTGACACAACCTGAAGGAATCTTGAAGACATTGTGCTGGGTGAAATAAACTAGACACAAAAGGACCAATATAGTATGACTCTATTCCTATATGAGGTACAGGCACACCAAAGCAGCACTGCGGATTCGGTTCCAGACCACCATGATACAGTGAATATTGAAAAAACATAAGTAATACTCATCTTTTTGTTTCCTGCTGCATATAAAAGTTATGATTACACTATACTGTAGTCCATTACATGTGCAATAGCTTTATGTCTTAAAAAATCAGTTTTTGGACATAATTTTAAAATTAAATTAAAAATATTTTATTGCTAAAACATGCTAATGATCATCTGAGTTTTCAGCAAGTCACAGCTGGTCTTGCCTTGATATTGAAGGCTGCTGGCTATTCAGGGTAGTGGATACTGAAGATTAGGGTAGTGGTGATAACTTCTTAAAATAAGACAGCAATGAAGTTTGCAACATTGATTGACTCTTCTTTGCAAGAAAGATTTGTCTGTAGCACGAAATGATGCTTGATATTTTATCCACAGTAGAACTACTTTCAAAATTGGAGTCAGTCCTCTCAAACCCTGCTTCTGTTTTAACAACCAAGTTTATGTAATATTCTAAATCTTATGTTGTCATTTCAACAATGTTAAAATGTGCATCTTCACCAGGAGTAGATTCCATTTAAAGAAACCACTTTCTTTGCTCATTTGTAAAAGCGACTCCTTGTCTGTTCAAGTTTCATTTATTTTTATTTCTTATTTTATGTTTTTAATTTTACTTTAAGTTCCCAGGTACATGTACAGGACATGCTGGTTTGTTACACAGGTGTATGCGTGTCATGGTGGTTTGCTGCATCTACAGGCTCATCCTCTTAAGTTCTCTCCCCTCAACCCCACCCCCAATAGGCCCTGGTGTGTGTTGTTCCCCTCCCTGTGTCCACATGATCTCATTGTTCAATTCCCACTTGAGTGAGAACATGTGGTGTTTGGTTTTCTGTTCCTGTTAGTTTGGTAATGGCTTCCAGCTTCATCCACATCCCTGCAAAGGACATTATCTCATTACTTTGTATGGCTGCATAGTTTTCCATGGTGTATATGTACCACATTTTCTTTATCCTATCATTGATGGGCATTTGGGTTGGTTCCATGACTTTGCTATTGTAAATAGTGCTGCAATAAACATACATGTGCATATGTCTTTATAGTAGAATGACTTATATACCTTTGGGTATATACCCAGTAATGGGATTGCTGGGTCAAATTGTATCTCTGGTTCTAGATCCTTGAGGAATCACCATATTGTCTTCCACAATGGTTGAACTGATTTGCATTCCCACCAACAGTGTAAAAGCATTCCTATTTCTCCACAGTCTCACCAGCATCTATTGTTTCTTGACTTTTTAGTGATTGCCATTCTGACTGGCATAAGATGGTATCTTATTGTGGTTTTGATTTGTATTCTCTAATGATCAGTGGTGTTGAGCTCTTTTTCATATGTTTCCTGGCTGCATAAATGTCTTCTTTTGAGAAGTTTCTCTTTGTATCCTTTGTTCACTTTTTGATGGTGGTATTTTTTTTCTTGTAAATTTGTTTAAGTTTCTTGTAAATGCTAGATATTAGACTTTTGTCAAATGGGTTGATAGCAAAAAATTTCTCCCACTCTATAGATTGCCTGTTCACTCTGATGATAATTTATTTTCCTGTGCAGAAGCTCTTTAGTTTAATTAAATCCCGTTTGTCAAGTTTGGCTTTTGTTGCAATTGCTTTGGACATTTTTGTCATGAAGTCTTTGCACATACCTATGTCCTGAATAGCATTGCCTAGGTTTTCTTCTAGGATTTTTTTTATGGTTTTGGGTTTCACATTTAAGTATTTAATCCATCCTGAGTTAATTTTTACATGAGGTGTAAGGAAGGGGTCCAGTTTCAGTTTCCTGCATGTGACCAGCCAATTCTTCCAGCACCATTTATTGCATAGGTGCTTGTTTTTGTCACGTTTGTCAAAAATCACATAGTTTCAGATGTGTTATTTCTGAGGTCTCTGTTCTGTTCCATTTGTTCTGTATGTCTGTTTTGGTGCCAGTGAAATGCTGTGTTAATTACTGCAGCCTTGTCATGTAGTTTGAAGTCAGCTAGTGTGATGCCTCCAGCTTTGTTCTTTTTGCTCAGTATTGTCTTGGCTATACAATGTCTTCTTTGATTCCATATGAAATTATAAGTAGTTTTTTTTTCCTAATTCCATGAAGAATGTCAATGGTAGCTTGATGGGAATAGCATTGAATCTATAAATTTGGGCAGTATGGCCATTTCATGATACTGATTCTTCCTATTAATGAAGATGGAATGTCTTTCCCTTTGTTTGGGTCCTCTCTTATTTTAAAGAGCAGTGGTTTGTAATTCTCCTTGAAGAGGTCCTTTACATCCCTCATTAGCTGTATTCCTAGGTATTTTATTCTCTTTGTAGCAGTTGTGAATGGGAGTTCATTCATGATTTGGCTCTCTGCTTGTCTATTGTTGGTGTAAAGGAATGCTTTTCAAACTCTGATATCCTTTCTTCCACTTGTTTAATTCAGCTATTGATACTTGTGGATGGTTCACAAAGTTCTCAGGCTGTTTTTTTTTTCAGCTCCATGAGGTCATTTATGTTCCTCTCTAAGCTGTTTTTTTTTAGTTAGCTCCACTAACCTTATATCAAGGTTCTTATCTTCTTTGCATTGGGTTAGAACGTGCTCCTTTAGCTCAGTGGAGTTTTTTATTATCCATCTTCTGAAGCCTGCTTCTGTCAGTTTGTCCGTCTCATCCTCCATCCAGTTCTGCACCCTTGCTGGAGTGGCATTGTGATCCTTTGGACTCAAAGAGGCACTCTGACATTTTGGGTTTTCAGTGTGTTTTTTGTTGTTGTTGTTGTTGTTTTTGATTCTGTCTCATCTTCATGAGTTTGTCTAGTTTTGATCTCTGAGGCTGCTGACCCTTGGATGGGGTTTTTGTGGGGACTTTTGTGTTGTTGATGCTGTTATTGTTGCTTTCTGTTTGTTTTTCTTTCAGTGGTCACTTCCCTCTTTTGTAGGGCTTCTGCAGTTTCCTGGGTTTCACTTCAGGCCCTATTTATCTGGTTTGCTCTCATGCCGGGAGATATCACTCAAGGAGGCTGGAGAATAGTAAATATGGGTGCCTGCTCCTTCTTTGGGCATCTCTGACCTCAAGGGGCACCAACCTGATGCCAGTGGGATCCCTCCTATAGAGGGTTTGTGACAACCCTGTTTGAGAGTCTTACCCAGTTGGGTGGTGTGGGGAGTAAGACCCATTTAATGAAGCACTTTGGCTGTCCCTTGTTGGAGGGGATGTGCTTCTCTGGGGGGAAACCCACTCATCTGGGCTGCCTAGATTTTTCAGAACTACCATAATGAAAGGCTAAGTCTGCTGGTCCACAGAAACTGTGGTCACCCCTCTCTCTTGGACTCAGGACCAGGAAAATCAGTGTTCTTTCCCTGAGCTTCTGACTGGAGCTGGAGTTCCTGCAGAGCAGCCCCACCGAATGAGAAAGGATGAGTCAGGGTCAGGCCTCAAGAGGTGCTTTGCTGCAGTCTGCCACAGCTGGTGTGTTGGGCTGTCGGGAACCTCTTGGGACCAAGCCGCTTAGCCTCCCTGGCCCCAAAAGTGGAAAAGTGTGGCCTGGAGCTATAGAGATGAACGCCGCGCTTCTCCCACCCAGGGAGCTTAGTGTGACAGGCAGTTATGAGTCCCAGGGCTAGCTGCTGCCCCTCCTCCAAAGAGTTCAAATGGCCTAGACAGCAGGCAGCCACAGCTGTGGTGCTGGTCACCCCTCCCTCCCAGGAACTCGGCAGGCTTAAGCAGATTCTAGTTGAGAGGCTGTTGAGAATCGACACGGCTTGAATTGGGACCCTAGGCCCCAATGACATGGGTTCATGAGAGGGATCTTCCAATCCGTAGGTTGCACAGTTCCATGGAAAAAGCACAGTTTCCCCTGCTGGGTAGCACACTCACTCATCACCTCCCTTGGCTGGGGGGTGAGGGCTTCCCTGCCCCATGTGACTCTCTTGGAGGACCACACTGCTCTTCCTTCTTTTCCATAGATCATGCCAGCTGCCTAGTCAGTTATGATCAGAGAACCTGAATACCTTGGTTACTGGTGCAGGATTCACATGTTGTTATGGCTCTTTTCAATGGAGCCTCTGGTCACCACTGCTCCCAGTTGGCCATCTTGGCCCTGCCTCCCCATTCAAGTTTTACTATAAGATTGCAGCAAAGCAGTCACATCTTTAGGTTCCAATAATTCTTGTCTTCTTGCAATTTCTACTACAACTAGAGTGACATTCTCCACTGAAGTCAAAGTTGTCCATGAGGATTGGAATCAGCTTCTTCAAAACTCCTGTTATTGTTGATATTTTGACCTCCTCCCATGATTTATGAATGTTATTAATGGCATCTAGAATGGTGAATTCTTCCAAAAGGTTTTCAATTTGCTTATCCCACATTTATCTGAAAAATCCCTATCTATAGCAGTGGTAGCCTTACATAAAGTATCTCTTGAATATTAAAATTTGATACTCAAACTTATTGATTTATGGGCTACAGAATGGATGTGTTAGCTGGTATAAAACAACATTATTCTCCTTGTATATCACCGTCAGAGCTCTTGTGTAACCAGGTGCATTGTCACTGAGCAGGAATATTTCAAAAGAGATCTTTTCTCAGCATTAGGCCTCAACAGTAAGCTTAAGGTATTTAGTAAATTATGCTGTGAACATATATGCTGTCTTTATTCATTCTATTTATAGAGAACACATGGAATAGATTTAGCATAATTCTTAAGGGCTCTAAGATTTCCAGAATGGTCAATGAGCATTGGCTTCCACTTAAAGTCACTAACTGCCTTAACACCTAACAAGAGAGTCAACCTATCTTTTGACACTCTGAAGCCAGGCATTGACTTCTCTCAAGATATGAAGGTACTAGATGGCATCATCTTCCAACAGGAGGCTGTTTTGTCTGCATTGAAAACCTGTTGTTTGGTGTAGCTACCTTCATCAATGATCTCAGCCAAATCTTCTGGGTAACTTGCTGTGGCTTCTCCATCAGCACTTCCTGCTTCACCCTGCACTTCTATGTTATGGAGAAGCCTTCTTTCTTTAAACCTCATGAACCAACTTCTGCTAGCTTCATACTTTTCTTTTGCAGCTTCCTCACCTCTCTCAGTTGTCATAGGACTGAAAAGAATTAGGGCCTTTCTGGGTTAGGTTTTAGCTTAAGGAAACATTGGGGCTGGTTTGATCTTCTATCCAGATGGCTCAAACCTTCTCCCTATCAGCAATAAGTTTGTTTTGCTTTCTTATCATTTGTGTGTTCACTGGATTAGCAATTTTGATTTCCTTCAAGGACTTTTCCTTTGCATTTATAACTTGGCTGTTTGGCACAAGTAGCCTAGCTTTTGGCCTACCTTGACTTTTGACATGCCTTCCTCATTCAGCTTAATTCTTTCTAGCTTTTGACTTAAAGTGAGAGATGCATGATTCTTCCTTTCACTGGAACACTTAGAGACCATTGTAAGGTTATTAACTGGCCTAATTTCAATATTGTTGTGTCTCAGAGGATAGGGTGGCCCCAGGAGAGGGAGAGAGATAAGTGAACAGCTGGTCAATGGAGCAGTCAGTACACACATAACATTTATTCATTAAATTCAACATCTTATATGGGTGCAGTTCCTGATGCTCCAAACAATTATAATGGTAACATCAAAGATCACTGATCACAGATCACCATGACAGATATACTAATTATTAAAATATTGTGAGAATTACCAAAACGTGACACAGATGCATGAAGCATATGCATGCTATTGTAAAAATGGCACCAATAGACTTGCTGGACTCAGGAATGCCACAAATCTTCAATCTGAAAGAAACAGAAAAACCCTCAATATCTGCAAAGCACAATAAAGCAAAGTGCGATAAAATGAGGTGTGCTTGTAGCTATTGTTACATTGTAGAAAGTTGCATGGTGGTCACCAGGGCTGGAGGAGGAGAAAATGAGGAGTTATTGTTTAGTGGGTACAGAGTTTTAGTTTGAGAAGATGAGAAAGTTCTAGAGATGGTTGGTGGTGATGGTTGCACAACAGTGTGAATCTACTTAATGTCATTCAGCCACATGCTTTAAAATGGCAAATTATGTGTTATGTATGTTTTACCACTTTTTTTTTTTTTAAAAAAAGGAAGAAACAGAAGGAGCAGTTAGTGAGGAGGGAGAAGAACCAGAAGAGTGCATATTCTGGATGCCTAAAAAATATTTCAAGGAGGGGAATCAAATGGTGAATTCAGGTCAAATGATGAATTCCCTTCTAGCTTTTCTTCCTTTGTGGAGACTTCACTTTAGCATACTTGTAACTTTACTGACAATGCCCTTTTATATATGCTTTCATTTTTTTCCTTATGTCATGAGTGTTTCCTGCTTATGTTCAAATTAGGCCATTTGTTTAAGGGTTGTCAAATCTCAAATAGCTCATCATAGAATCTGGATGCCAATATATAAATCTCATAATGAGCTGTTATTTGGATGTTATACAACAGTGGTTTCAGTGAATCATCCATGAGGCCTGGAGTTGAAATGAATGCTTTATTTATTGTCCCCCATTGCTGATCATCAGCTGTTTCTCTGACTTTGTACAGATTTCACCATTATGTGAAACCACAATCATAAAATTTGGTATAGGTATTTGAGGTTTAGGAAAGAAGAAGAAAATTCTTTATATGACAAAATTAAAGGTGTCTCCTTTTTTCTCCTGGTTGCTAAGGAGATCGACATTTGACCCTTATTCTTGGCTCCAACTATTTCTTAATTTACCTAACATGTGTCAATAGTTTTTTTGGTTTGCTTTTTTGGCTTGTTTCACCATTCTGTTACTATAAATGTGTGTTTATTTACATCTTTACTAAATGGAGCAAAATAGGACTAAAAATTTACTGAATGATCTCTGTGTGTATGTGTGCATGTGATGGTTTTGACAGCTATTCACATTTATCTTTAGATGTAAATTATATGGCATAGTTCCTTTTTTATGTTCATTAAATTCCATAGATGTCAGTGGTTTCCTTGGAAACAAAAACCTTTATATAACTCAGAGATTTGGTAGCAGAAATATCTGGATGCTGGCGGGGTATCAGGGGTGGTTAAGGAATGGTTCCCTTGGTAGATATTTGCGTTTAAAACTCTTCTGGCTTTTCTCCCTGCCCCTTACTATCATGGCCATTCAATAGTGAATAAGAGAAGATTTTTAAAGCAATCATTAAAGTGTAGAATATTTTCTGTAATGGTTAAAAGCTTTTTACTTAAAAAAAATATCGCAGATATGCTAAGTGTTTTCTGGGATGGTATAATTTCCCAAATTTGAGAAGAGGTTGGTGTATCTCCTATCAACAGTTAAATTTGCATGTTTGGGCAATTCCTACATTTTTCAGTGTATATGGTGTCCATTTGTAAAGCACAGTGAACTGAATATTCGTGTGGTTGAATCAGGATTCTATGCCATGTATAATGGCAAGCATCTGTCCTATTACCCTGTTGCCAAAGGGTTCTAAAGGACCTGGAGAAGTTGTAGAGACAGTAAGGGAAAGGTCACAGTTCTGCTCAAGAGTAATCATTGGTAAAAGGCCTGGCAGCCAAGAACATTATCATGGTGGCCCAGAGTGGACCTGTTGTTGAAGGCAGAATTACCATGAGTTAATCAAATGCAGGTCTTTTCAGAAGATTGTGACTCATTTTATCATTGCTTCTGTCTGGTGTAATTTCAACATAAATCCAATTTGTTCTACATGCAATGGTACATAGTTGCATTTTGGAAACATTTCTCAATGTTAATTCTTTTAAATGCAATAATACGCCACCTTGTGGACATATCCAATATTAAATTCTTAAATTCTACCTAGTAAACTGCACTCTAAACCAGGGTTTTCAATCATGAAAACCAGGGTCTAATACAAAGATATGAGAAGCACTTGGGGAGCTTTTAAAATCTGGATGTGCAGGCCACACCCCAATCAATTAAATGGAAATGCCTGCTGTGTGGCTCCAACACTGATATCTTCTTTAAAGTTCCTGAGAGAGTCCTGTGTTCGGCCAAATTTCAAAACCATTCCTCTAAGTTAAAAAAGTGCTAGTTTAGGCCGGGCGCGGTGGCTCAAGCCTGTAATCCCAGCACTTTGGGAGGCCGAGGCGGGTGGATCACGAGGTCAAGAGATCGAGACCAGCCTGGTCAACATGGTGAAACCCCGTCTCTACTAAAAATACAAAAAAATCAGCTGGGCATGGTGGCGCGTGCCTGTAATCCCAACTCCTCAGGAGGCTGAGGCAGGAG